>NC_063438.1:22332398-22588314 GCF_020379485.1 Brassica napus | reverse complement strand
ACAAGTTCAGGCCACGCATCTTTCTTCACAAATTCTGACACAACAACAATGTGGAACTGGCCACAGACAAAGTAAAATAAAAATGTGCACAAATGAAGAAAGAAGCGAAAACAACATTCCCAACATCCAGACGAAGACAAGCTCGTTGAAAACGCTACCAGTTCAAGCAGAACTTTAAGAAGTGGCAGGCTCTGCATGAAGCAAAGCTCGAAGGAGCTGATCCTTAAACTCCTTGCTGACTTCTGAGATGATCCCTTCACTCCCAGTGTTCCTTCTGGTGAAATTCTTCAGATATGTTGCGGCAGCAACTCTCTGACTCGGATTTTCACCTCCTGAGAATCGAAAAAAAACATGCACTAGCAAACATTTAACTGCTGTGGATACTTAAAAGCTGGCTATAACCAAAAGACTCAGCTGAATTAACATAGTGTTTAAGGATTCAATTATATTGGAGAAACTAGCATTGGGCATATTATCTGTTAAATTCGATTCAGTTCGTTGTTATTTGTTTCTATTCGATCCGAAAATTGGCCAATAGTATTCTGCAAAGGCAAATTGATTGATCAATATATTTATAGAGATATTGTTTGCATCTCGTAAATAGATCTACCAAATAAGGATTTGGTGAAGTCGCAAGTCAAACAACGTAACACTAATTGTTTCCATCGATTCGAGTAAATCAAAATTCTAACCAACAGAAGAAGTTACCGGAAGCGATGGAGAGAAGGCGATAAGGGAAGTGAGGGAGCTCCGTAGAGAGTCGATCCAGAGCCTCCGTCGCCTCGTGGACGGAAAAGCCATCTATGGAACTAAGCGTCTGGTCAAGAAGCCGAACAATCTGAACTGAGTCGTCGTCGTCGGCGACTAACATTTTTTTTTTTTGCCCTTTTTTTTCCCTGTCAAGTGAAACCCGCCATAGCTTTTTTATTTTATTATTCACTGATAAGATTTAATTGGGAAAACACACGAGAAGCGGGAAGTAATTTAGGTATCAGCTAGTGGCGGGAAATAATTTAGAAATCAGCCACCGTTTGTTTCTCTTATTCAACCCTCCTGTCTTGGTTAGAGCATCTGTATTGGAAGGCCCTTAAGGCATCCCTTAGGGTAAACCGAGGAAGAAAGAGAAGGGAAAAACCCTTAATCAAAGGCTGTTCCTTACTCTCTTATGACCAAAAAAAAAAAAAAAAAAAAAAAACAGAACAAGGAACTTTCTCTCCCTCTCTCCTCATCCCACCAATACAGATGCTTTTAGCCTTTACCACTGTTACTAGTCTGGCTATTGTACATTTGAGCAGGGCAGTAGAAATGAGAAGGTCATCACTCATCAGCTCTTGTGCCTTCAGGTGATGTTTATTGAATTTATGTTGGTCAAAGATTTAGTAAAATGCCGTCCAAACACCAATAAATTTGGGTTGATCAAATCTATCCTTAAAAAAACTAAGGCAAGACTTTTTCATTTACTTCCTCAAACTGCAGTTAGTTGTGTTAGGGTATTTCCAGCTACGACATTAAATTTAGTGTTGAAATTACGTTAAATTTGGTGTTTTAGTGTCATATATTTTTTTGTCATTTTCAATCATGACAACAAATATTACACCAAAGTAATATTATATATATTATTTGACATTTTATGTTTTATTAGTTTTAATATTTTTCTTATTTGTAATTGATAAATAATTATTTTTACAACACTTAGATATTATGTTTGTTAATTTTTTTGCAATTTCCTGTTTATAAAATAATTTACATTTATATTTTCAATTTAAAAATATTATACTTTTATTTATTTATTTTATATAAAATATGACATTAAAAGTTACTGACTATCTATATATATATAAAAATGTTTGTGTCCCTCCTGGTGAGGACACGTCAGAAAGTCGTTGCACTTAGACTCGACACGTGTCCTATCTATACGAAACGCGTCACTTCAAATTAATCTGCAATCGGATGGGCTTATTTTGTAAAGTGAATTTTTATAATGGGCTGGCCTGTACGACCTAGAGATTCTGAAAGGTTGTGAAATGAGTCTTCCTGATTAAACTTTGCACCGATCTCTGCTATTCAATGATTGAATCATTGCATTAGTCCGAATCGAAGCGTCACCTTCAACGGGCTCATTATCAATTTTTTCTCCACTCCTCCCACGATCTATCATTTAATGCATCTCCCTTCGTTTTTTTTTCTCAGAATCTGCGACTATCAAAAGGTAAGTCCGATGCTGTGAATTTCATTCGTTCTATCATTTCATACTTTCAAAAATCCCAGTGATAACGTCAATGATTAAGATTTCGATTTTGTTTCAGTTTGTGCTTTTTTCAAAATTTTAGCTTTATTTCAGAAGCTTTCGTCTATGGTAGATTATTCGATTTCGATTTTGTTTGTTGATTTTGTTTTAGTTTGTTCATGTATTGATTATCAAAAAGTTTTATTTAAAAGCTTGTGTCTGTGGGAGATGATTTATAGATTTTGTTTCCAACAAAATTAGTTTTGCTATTGACGGCTTCGCTAAACGTCTCATCTTGACTCTTTACCTTCAACAATCTACAAAACCTTCGACATTACAATTCATTATTTTTTGTTACTAAACGGTTGTCATATACATAATTGTCCAATTTTCTGTTCTTTTTGTATTTTTCACTATTGAGGTTTTGAAATAGGTTTTTGTTCAAACTTTACTTTCAGGTTAGTTCACAAAGAAGATATGAAAAAAATAAAATCGAGGAGGATAGAAAGGAGTAATCTAAAATTAAAAACGATGGTGATAAAGTGATTATTGATCTGAAAACTAAGCCAAATCTGAAGAATCTAACGAGGTTAAATCAGAGGAAGAGATTACAAGTGAAAAAAGCAAAGCTTAAACTGAAACTAAAAGATTAAAGCTAAGGTGAAGATGAAGAGACTGAGACGATCCAGTAAAAATGCAACAGTCACTGGAAAATCCAGTATTCTTGATGAGATTATCAGGCATGTTCTATATCCAGAAACAAGTTGAGGCCAGTGGCGGACGCAAGTGACGAGGAATGGGGTCACGTGCCCCCAACTAGTTTTTATTTTCCTTCAGTAATTACTTTTAATTTAAGAAATTTTTTATAATCCTACAATGAAATGTAATGAAATAAAATGTTGTGCCCCCATCTAAATATGATTCTGCATCCGCCACTGGTTGAGGCAAGTATGAAACCATGATTCTCTGTTTCACCATTTGCTTCAAATAATAAGAATCTATCTCAGGAGGAAATCACATTTTCTATTGGAGATCCCTTTAAACGTTTTGATGTTATCACCATGAGACTGTGTATTCTGTTACTCAGATTTTGATGTTGTGTGTTTCTACTTGCTGTGTTCCAGGGTATTGTGAATCTTCCTTCCATTGAGAAGTAATTGGTAGCTGCTACAAGGATAACTGCATAACTTATGGTCAAAACCGCATATTTCCAGGGAACTATAAATCTTCATGAAAGATAAATTCTTGGACCCTTACGATGTTGTTTTTGTTACATATCAAGATTGCTCTAGCCTTTGATTTTAATGTTACTGTCTTGGGGTAAGTAGAATTGAAACTGATTATGTATGAAGTTTTCTATATAGAATCAGTCTCGCAAATTGCAAAATCTGAATCTATTTTCATTCAAAAAAATAAAAAAAATATGAATCTATTTCTAATACAACTTACAATACCAACGCCTTACTTAGGACTTTGGAGTAACTATAAACTCTGACGGTATTAGGCAACCCATTGTCTGTGCTTTGCTTTAGTATGGCTAATCTGATTCGCTTCGTGTGTGTTAATAACTTTTCCTCTGGTTCCATGATATTTGAAGTTCTTTTCATGAATGCTTTCAGGTACCAGTTGATAAGAATACCTTCTATAGGTTCGGGCACCTACAAATTTGTAGATTTGTTCGAAGACGTTGGGACAGCTGTGTTTGTTGATTAAATGAGAGACTACGGACCAGATTTCAGAAAACAATAACAACAACAACAAGATGTGACTCACCGAAAAACTCTTTGAAAGCACACTCAGTCCATCTTTGAGCACATGGACTTCCTCTTGATACTCACCAATTACAACAACAGTAAGTCAATAACCCAACTTTGGGCCAGCTCGCGCTCCACTACATGGCAGTAGCGGTTTTACTCTTAGCCGTGAAAAAACTGTTTATTTCATCAAGAAAATGTTTGGACCCGAACAGTGTCAATTCCTCTCTCAAGTTAGCTATGGAGTTCTGAATTGGAGTTAGGAGACAACAAACATTTACATGAGTGAATTGTCACCGAGCCAAGTTTCTTCCCAACTTAATTTTCGCACTAAAAATGTCTAATGTAAATAGTGACCAAGCAGGGGAGAGGGGAAGGAGTATCAGCGGAGGTGAAGAAGATGAGAGAGGAAGTATAATGTGTGTAGGATGATCCAGTGAAGATCGTGTGTGAAAAGAAAGAGTTGATGAGGAAGAAGGCATTGGAGCTGAAGGAGTGGAAATTGGGTACCAGTGGTAGGCAGTGGAGATGGAAAAGCAGAGAGTGAGGTGGATGAGATAGCGTAGCAAGAGAGAAATGGATAAGGTTATGCGAGAGAACTTGCGAGGAAGGCTTGAGATGGAAAGGATGGTTCATATTATGAGGCGGAGAGATATGGTTAGCGGAGTTAAAGTCGTGTAAAAAAGTTGAACCGAGTTCTGCAATTGGTGAGCTGATTAATGTTAGGAGGATACTGACACTGTCGACATAATCAGAAAAGGCAAAACGTATTTGCATGATTGATTAGAAGAGATTAAGCATATTTAGAGTTATATTTTTTGAGTTTGGTGCAAACAAATTCAACAAATAAAAATTCAGTTGAAATATGTAATATAACTTAATTACAGTTAAAACTTTAAAAAAAAATAGAAAATTTTATAAGAAAAAAAAAGTTTTTAAAATTAAATAGAGACGAGCAAGAAGCCTGTTACTCTTCATTTTAGATCAAACTTAAAGGAATTGAAAAATTATGAAAACCCACGACGAAAAAAAGTTATAACTAAGGCTGCATGTTTTTAAAATCTACATAAATGAAATATAAGCAAATAAAATAATGAAAATTTACTGTAATACATAACGTAAAAAATACTTAATGTAACAAAATATATACATAAAAATAAGTTAAAAAATAAAATATAATTAAATCCAAAAACATATGCTTATTTTACATTAAACTCAACTGAAGAAAACTTACAAAATATTAAGGGAAACCACGAAAAATACATAATAAGAATATATATTTTTAAAAATAATCTTAAAATAACAAAATATAACAAAAATGAAAAAGCCAAAAAAAAATTATTTTCATGATAATACAAAGCATAAGAAGTATATATTTGCTACAAATACATAGAGATGTAACACAAAAAAATATAACAAATAACATATAAAAACAAAAATAAACATATGCGCTAAAAAATAAAAGAGAACAATACCACCAAAATAAATAGAACATGTTTCATTATAACAATCTCAACAGTTACGTTGAATAGTTACGTTGAATTATGAAGTTTAGTTTATCATTACGAGATTGAATTCGATTATCATTTTTAATCGAAAGTATGGTCAAGAATACTTAATCACATAAAATATAAAATCAAACACTTTCAAATAAAATCTGAAAGTTCAATAAAATACACAAATTTTATGCACGTAGCGCAACTAATATTGAAACCCTTTAAATTCTTAATATATATTAACCCAACACTTCTTCTCCAATTCAAACTTTTTTTTCAAATCCAGTTCACCAGTATTGTATACTATAAATCATTTTCGGAAGCATACAAAATAAATCATACCACAAATTCAGCTATGTTTGGTTCGAAGGTGAGATATGGGAACAAAAGTAAAAACAATGAATAAAGTGAAACACAATCTAAACTTATTTAAATATCGTATCTTGGTTCTCTATATTGTTTTGTTCTAAGAGAAAAACATCAGTTACATATTCTGATTTAGTGCATAATCGTTTGACATAACAATTACAATATAAATTAAACTACAACACAAAATTTGTTATACTTTGGTGATAATTTTTTAAATCACAACAAATTTTGAGATAAAATTACGATTATCATTGTTCAAAATTGATTATATATATTATATAAATGGTGCATTTACATCAAAATAGACTTTGGACGAAGTGGAACAAAAATTTGAAAAGACAAATTTTTAAACACCTTGAAACTAAGATAAATAATATTTAGATAATGAGTTCGATTAGTTGGGATGTAAATGCAGAACTTTTATTATAAGAACTCAATCAATAATTTTTATTGACGTAGTTGTAAAAAATAAAACAAGAAAATATTTCAATTTTTAGACATATAATTTAAGAAAAAAGCATAAAAATATAGAAGGTTGTAAATTTAAAGGGGAGAGTCCATTGAATTACGTAGAGACTAATTGGAAACAAACGTTATAAATAGTTTCAAGTGAACCGAAACATGAAAACAATTTAACCAATTAAACACGGTAACTAAAATTTAATTAAGTTTTGTTCATTTTGCTCTTCACCTTATATATAATTTTCAATAACAAAAAAATGCTTACAAAAAGTTTTGAATCGCGTAAGAGAAAACCATTGAGTAATTTATAATTATTTTATATTTGTCTATAGCTACTTATATTTTTATATTATATTACAAATTTTATATATTAAAACAAACATACTAAATATATAATCAAAATTAAAATTTAATTACAAAACCCGGGCGTAGCCCGGGCCGATCCTAGTTAAGTATAAAAAACACATTAGAGTGTTACATCAAATTTAATATGCATGTTAATCTTATCCAGCTTATAAAATTGATTGCCATATTTTTAAAAATACTAATTAAAATTTTATATTATTAAAAATAAAATATAAAAGTTCTATAATATTTTTTCACAATATAAAATATCATTTAGTATTTCTTACTTGAAAATAAAATAATATTTTAAATATAAAAAGAAATTCAAAAATACTAATTATACAATATATTTTTGTTTAGTTACCAATTTGAACTAATTAATAATAATAATTGAATTATATTATTAAATCAAACACATAAAATATATATATATAGATTAAATATTTGGTGTGATGAATTTAGTGTTACACCAAATATTTATGTCATCACATAGCTTACATTTTCAGACGACGTGAGATAAGTTACTCAAGATTCCGATGGTAATTTTTCTCAGGCCTTTACTACAGTCCAACTTTATCTTTTTTTTTCTTTTTTTTTTTTGTCACAAACGTCCAACTTTATCTTCTACAGTCCAACTTTATCTTCCGGTGCTGTAGATAGTTTCTTTTTTTTTTTTTTTTTGAACAATCTGTTGATAGTTTCCTAGTTAACATGTTTTCTATGGTTTTTAACCCAATTCACTAAAAAAAAAACAGAAAGTCAAACTTATGGATTTCATACTATATACTAGATAGGACAATAAAATTACAAATATACCCATATGCGGTGTTTAGTTCAGAAGAAAGAAAGAAAAGCTTTCCTCAAACCCCTTGTGAGAAAAAAAAGGAAAAGAGAGTTTACAGCCAGAGAGAAGAAAGAAGTCGAGAAACTAAATGATGTCGAGGCTCTTATTCTTCTTTGTCTTCCTCTACACAGTAACAACTCTGACATCAACAACCTCAGGAGCAACATCTTGCCGAACATCCTGCGGCAACATCCAAATAAACTACCCGTTCGGCATCGACAAAGGTTGTGGAGCTTCACAGTTCCAAGGAATGCTCAACTGCACCTCCACCGATTTGGATTTCTTCACTCCTTCCGGAGCATACCGGGTACGTTCAATCGATTACGACGAGAACACGATGGTTGTCTTCGATCCGCTCATGTCCACTTGCTCCATCCTCCAGCCTCACCACGATTTCAAACTCTCGGATATCCAGAACGCTATTATAAGACCCTCGTACGACACCGTTTTTGCTCTCTTCAACTGCTCCAATGACTCTCCGGTTAAGAATCGGTTCAAGAGTCTCTGCTTCGAAGCCGCGGGCCACTCCTGCGACGACCTTTATAGCGCATGTCCTTCCCTTACCATCTTCAATACTCTTCCTGGTGTGAAATCGAGATTTGGATTATTTTCTTCTTAATTAATCAATTAATTCTTGTTAAGACATCATAATTGAATTTTGTTTCTTTAGGTAATAGAAACAGAAAAATTTCAGACAATGAATCAAATTTTTGTTGTAATGTCACTGTAACAGCCATTTGATAATTTTTTCTTCGGCTTAGGTAACATTACGGCGTCGCTAGGTAACAGTACGGTGCGTGCGACGCCGTATTGTTGTTTCACGAGCTACGATACGGTTCGTGTGATGAATATGAACATCTTGGACTGTTCACATTACACGACGGTGATTGACGATGGAAAAATGAGAGGCGTGACGCCTGTGGATTGGTCGTATGGAATCGAGCTTTCGTACTCGGTGCCGGAGATTGGTTGCGACCGTTGCCAGAAGTCAGGCGGCACGTGTGGTTTCGACGCCGAGACGAATATCTTTCTTTGCCAGTGTCCCGTTTCCAACGACGTTTCTCCAAGAGACTGTGGTAATTGCTTTACTTGATCCCTATGCTTTTTAGTTATTTCCAAATAGGATGGGAAACTTTTGTTTTTTTGTTAATTTAATCCACAACAGCGTAGCAACACAGTTATCGTTTGTCAGTAAACTTATTTTAAGTTAGAAACGTTGTATGTATTTTTTTTTTGTTTTGTCAATCGCAGGTGGAGGTGTGAGTGATAAAGGAGGCTGCAACTCTTCAAAAGCTAATTATGCTACTCTTCTCTTGGCGATGCTCGTGTCATTTATTTGTGCGATCTTATGATCTATTCCTGTGTCAGTTTCGAAGAAATTAAAATATTATTAGTTTATGAATTATGATAAAAAAAATTCATCTGTGATTTCGCATTCAGCTGAAAAGAAGTATATTAATCTCTATGTTGACGACTGACTGATCGCATGTGGCCAAAATAAAAGATCTTTACGAACATGTTTTATTACGAACATGTGACTTTCAAACGTCGGATTAACGGCTATTAAAGTAAAGGTATACTTTTTATGTATTTATTTCATATAATAAAGTATATAAATTAAAAATTATGAAAACCAAATAACAAAATAATATATTTATTTTATATTTTGAGTGTTTATTTCAAATTTAATATGCATTTCTATCTTATCAAGTTTATATTATTAATTTCTATATTTTATTAAATACTAATTTTTATATTACTAAAAATAAAATGGAAAAACTCTATGATATTTTTTACGATATAAAGTAAATGATAATAGTTATTTGGTGATTACACACTTGAAAATTAAATAAAAATGTTTTAATTATGTGAAAATAGTTTAAGATACAAATAATACACTATATTTATGTCTATTTACAAATTTGAACTAATTAATAATGATAATTAAACTATATTATTAAATGAAACATAATAAAATATGTATATTAAATATTTGGTGTGATAAATAATGTTACATCAAATTTGGTGTAATAGTATTCACTCTATGCCAAATTTGGTGGGATAGTGTAATTTTTATTATCCTATTGAAAATGAAATTACATCAAATTTGGCATTTTGGTGTTTCATTGGAGTTGATCTACCACTAATAAAATGCCATATACAAAAAATTAATCTATATTAAAAACCAAGGCAAAATCTCCCATTAACTTTTTCCAATTGAAGTTAAGACATTTTGTGCACTATGATTCATGAAACATGTCAGCAACTTTGGAGCATGATCTCGAACATATCTTCACCAAAATGTCCACACAATCCCATCCATAAGCAATGGGTACGTTTCCGCGTACGTCAAGCTTCACCAATCCACAACTCTTTCGTCCATGACATTTTTCACCAATCCACAATTTTCGTTAACAACAGTTTCACCAATCCACAACTCTTTCATCCACAACATTTTCAAGACTTCAGATCTTTCGGATAAAATTTTAGGTATTTTCCAAGTTTTTTTATTTTTTCAGGTATTTTTGAGTTTAGGGTATTTTCGGTTCTTCAGATCTAAATTGGGTACTTCAGGTCCTAAATACTCCAACCCAGTCCGCTACAGACCCAAAAATGACGAGTAGTTTACTTATCTGTTAATAATAGGTTTAAACCGACAGGAACCCGATAAGAACCGATCTGAAACCAAACATAAGATTTTAAGTACTTAGTTGGGTCTTAATATCTAAGATTCGTATGACCCATACCCAAAAAAGAACCGATTCAAATCCAACATAGAGAACTGCATGAACACCCAAACCTATTTCTTAATAATTTTTTTTATCCATGTTCTATTTTTTTTGTCACTACTATCCATATTCTCTATATTCTCATTTCTCCTACTTACGTTCTCCATATCTACGCCTCATCCGTCCGCATTTTCCTCCATCCAAAGAAAACTCAGATGGATGGTCTGACTTCATTCACCTTGTTTTTCTTGTTCAGCGTTGACGATTGATCAAATGAATGCAGTCTAGTCAACTAGGATCTGTCTCTAATTTAATCTTGTACACAATTCTCATAAAAAAAAATTCTACTCAACAAAGCCCATCCACATTTTTATGCTCATAAAACATTTTTCTTAAATTTAAATTAATTATTTTTTATAAAATATCAAAGTATATATATCTGTGGATATTAAAATAAAGAGAAAAATGTTAAGTTTTTATTTCAAATATTTACATATTAGATAACAAAATAATAAAGAATAAAATATGATGGAGTAAACAAATAATTTTAAAAGTAAACAGTACATCTTTTTTTTTGAACAACTAAAGCAAATAAATAGTACATCTAATGCAAGTTTTTGGATCTATTTACCCTACAAATAAAAGCTTAGCTTTCCTAATTACACTTACTAGTCAAAAACATCTTAACTAATTCTTAACTTAACAAAAATAAACTGAAACATCCATATGTACCTAATATATACTAGAAGTTTCAGGTTTTCGGATACCTCACTCGGATCTTGAGTTCGGGTCGGGTCGGATCCAAAACCCCAGGTCCTTCACAACAAAACCCAATAGGGTAAAAGGATCGGATCGGTTTTAGATCGGGTCAGGCTTTTTTTGGTCTGTTTCGGATCCTGGTAAAATGCCCAGACCTAAAGCTAAGAGCATGTACAATGGTGGATTATAGCAAATCCTTAGCTATGATCCTTAGCACTTTATCATTAAACAAACATTAAAAAATGGTGCACAGTTAAGAAAAGTTAAGAATGAATCCTTAACTAAGGATTAAAAGGATGAAATCCTTAATGTGTTGGCGCTGTCTCATTGGTTTGAGATTATTATTTTTTTTTTAACTCTAACCATGATTCTTAAACCTGATTAGTAATTTTATTTTTAACTCTAACCATGATTGTTAAACCTGATTAGTAATTTTTTTTTAACTATAACCATGATTCTTAAATCTGATTAGTAATTCTTTTTAAACTCTAACCATGATTCTTAAACCTGCTTAGTTTGAAAATTTGTGGACATAGGTACATTAATGTTTGAAAACGATCTTGGTTTCATGCGATTTGGGATTATCTTATTCTCTTATTTTGAAAGAGTCAATCTATTAAGGTTTCAAAACGATTTGTGTTTGAATTGATTTGGGAAAGTCTTCGTTTGTAGTTAGTGTTTGAAAACGATTTTTGTTTGTAGTTCAAAGAGGGTTGTGTTGTGTTGTGTTGTTAAGATTTCGACTCTGTGATTCATTACGATTGGAGTGTTGTGTTCTTCAGATTGTTTACCCAGAAGTACTATCTTCTTCTCATAGATTAGTATTACTACTGTGTGCTCTGTGAATTATTTAATGTTGTGAATTCTTTACGGTTTCAGATTCTTTTCAGATTGTTTATAAGTCATATTCTTTAATGTTGTGAATGTATAGGAGAACAAGTTCGATTGTATAGGAGAACAAGTTGATTACTTTTGATGTCTAATTTCTATCTTGTAAATCTCTTTCAGGTGAAGGAAACATGGAACAAGATTATATCTAAGGACTCCTAATTAGATATACCATTGGACAAACATTTTTTATTAGAATTTTTAACTATTCAAACAAAAAAAAAATTACTAAAATAATGCTAAGGACTCCAATGGTGGTAACACCATTGGAGATGCTCTAACACAGCTGCTAGAAGAAGGGGCATTTGGGTCAACAAACGAAATTGCATTCTGTGAATGTGACCCTCGTTCACACTGTGATTCTACATGAAAAGAATGATAGAAAGGTGAATAAGTCACTCTACAAATATATATACCCATACCGTGTCTTTTTTCCGTTCATTTTACTTTCCACAAAACCTTTCTAAATTTCTGATAGATTACACAACTAGTGAAAAGGAAGAAGCCGAAGACAAAAATGACGTCAAGGCTCCCCTTCTTCATCTTTGTCTTCCTCTACACAATAACAACTCTAACATCAAAAGCCTCAGGAGCAACATCTTGCCGAACATCCTGCGGCAGCATCCAAATAAACTACCCGTTCGGCATCGACAAAGGTTGTGGATCTCCACAGTTCCAAGGAATGCTCAACTGCACCTCCACCGATCTGGATTTCTTCACTCCTTCCGGAGCATACAGGGTACGGTCAATCGATTACGACGAGAACACGATGGTTGTCTTCGATCCGTTCATGTCCACTTGCTCCATCCTCCAGCCTCACCACGATTTCAAACTCTCGGATATCCAGAACGCTATTATAAGACCCTCGTACGACACCGTTTTCGCTCTCTTCAACTGCTCCAGTGACTCTCCGGTGCAGAATCGGTACAAGAGTCTCTGCTTCGAAGCCGCCGGCCACTCCTGCGACGAGCTTTATAGCGCATGTACTTCCTTTGGCATCTTCAACACTACTTCTGGTATGAAATCGAGATTTTGGATTATTTTTTCTTAATTAATCGATTAATTCTTGTTAAGACATCATAATTGAATTTTGCTTCTTTAGGTAATAGAAACAGAAATTTCAGACAATGAATCAAATTTTTGTTGTAATGTCATTGTAACAGCCATTTGATTTTTTTTTCTTCGGCTTAGGTAACAGTACGGTGCGTGCGACGCCGTATTGTTGTTTCACGAGCTACGATACGGTTCGTGTGATGAGTATGAGCATCTTGGACTGTTCACACTACACGACGGTGATTGACGATGGAACAATGAGAGGCGTGGCGCCTGTGGATTGGTCGTATGGAATCGAGCTTTCGTACTCGGTGCCGGAGATTGGTTGCGACCTTTGCCGGAAGTCAGGCGGCACGTGTGGTTTCGACGCCGAGACGGAGATCTTTCTTTGCCAGTGTTCCAACAACACTTCTCCAAGAGATTGTGGTAATTACAATACTAATCCCTATGCTTTTTAGTTATTTCCAAATAGGATGGGGAGCTTTTGTTCTTTGTCAGTTTAATCCAAGATCGCGTAGCAATACTGTTATCGTTTGTCACTGGTAATTATATTAAGAGATACTGTATGTTAATCTCGAAACGTTTTTGATTTGTCTATCGTAGGTGGTGTGAGTGATAAAGGAGGCTGCAACTCTAGAAGCACTAATTATGCTATGCTTTTGTTGGGGATGCTCGTGTCTTTTATTTGCGCAATCTCATGATCTATTCCAGTGTCTGTTTCTGATCAACATTCGTATGTCATTTCACTTTTAAACAAGTAAAACGAGATGAAAAGATAGTAAATTAATCTCCCTGTTGAATACTGATGATACATCTCATGTGGTCCAAATAAAATATATGCATACACTTATTTTATTAATTAAATTCAAAATTCTACTTTGGAAAACGCCAAACAAGTTCAGAACATTCAAACAGTCAGATTAACGGCTAACGAATTTGAACATTACACTTTTCAGTAGATTTCTTTATTTATCTGAATCGCATGAATAAAGAGATCAAATACATTAGTTATAGTTTGTATTATTGCTACCACCACTACTTTTGTTTATATGTGGGGTCGCTACTCGTTAATCTTCCTTGAATCCAATATCTTTCATTATAACCACCACTTGTATCCTCACCATTTTACATTTAAGCCCTTTGAAACTACAGTAATTATGACACACTAATCATGGTTTTAAAACTCATGGGTAAGCATGTTTATTTATCTTTTTTTACAATAGGGCATCATTCGTAATAATGAAGAAGCCAAAGGGCTTATCATTAGAAAAATAAACTTGCTGATTTTGAAAATCCACTCCCCCCCAATTCAAATCTGAGCTTTGAAGGCTACTTCAAAAAGCATTTAATTTCATCCTCAAGCTTCCTTATTGTTCCATTATGAGCACACTGAGCATTTGAAGATCCGTGCATGTCCACCTTGAAAGATAACAACAGTACACTCTAGCACTCATGCCCCGTAACGCTCCGAGAATCGAGATGCCGGAATCCGAAGAGAACGAGTTCGCGAGCTTCTCTCTGTTCTCCCCCTCACGAGCTCCTCTGAATTCGATACCAGATCCAAGTCAATTGCAGAAGACGACTCGTCTCTCCGGTTTCGATTTGGCTCAGAAACTGGAACTCGCGAGAACGCAGGGTCCGGAGAGGAGATTCGAAGGTAGAGCTGGTGCGCACGACTCGAACCCTAGGATTGTAATTCGTAATGCGAGATCTAGGTCGGAGCCAAACTCCGCGCAGAGTACGCCGACTAGGAGCGGCGCTAGGGTTTCTCTCGGCGGCGGTTGTGTTACCGGCGCGAGAGTTGCTCAGTCCTTCGTTGGAAGAGGAAGGATCCCAAGAGGGATTTCTATGGCTGATTGTGCGGAAACAACTCCACATTTTGAGATGAATGAAGATCATTCGTTTTGGAAAGAGCATAATGTGCAGGTTTGTTGATTTGTTTAGGAGATTCGTTGGTTGTTTGAAAACTTACTAAGTTAGGCTGTGGTGTAGGTTTTGATAAGGCTGAGGCCATTGAGCACAATGGAAAGAGCTACTCAAGGACATGGTAGGTGTTTAAAGCAGGAGAGTCCACAGACATTGGTTTGGTTAGGCCATCCAGAGACCAGATTCACCTTTGACCATGTTGCCAGTGAGACTATCTCTCAGGTAAAATAAAGGCTTGTTTCAAAGGTTTATTTTGGGGCTATGCATTGAAGATAATTTATAGTCTACCACATTGCTACACTTAGCTTCTTTCCTTTTTTAACAGATGTTACTATGTGATGTAGTTACTGAATGCACCTTATTGTTGTGTACAGGAGAAACTATTTCGCGTTGCTGGGCTGCCTATGGTGGAGAATTGTTTGTCTGGTTACAACAGCTGTGTGTTCGCCTACGGTCAGGTGAGATTATATAAATGACGATATGCTTCTGCTTGTTAGAATTTTGTGTGGTTCAGAAATGTAGAAACTTAAACATCCTCTCATATAGACTGGTAGTGGCAAGACCTATACTATGATGGGAGAGATATCTGAGGCAGAGGGAAGCCTCGGTGAAGACTGCGGAGTTACTGCTCGTATTTTTGAGTACCTCTTCTCAAGAATAAAAATGGTAACTACCTAATTCCTCATGACGAAAAATTGCAAGAAAATGTATTTTAGTACTTAAAAAGTCTTCTGTAAACAGGAAGAAGAGGGAAGGAGAGATGAAAAACTTAGATTCAGTTGCAAATGTTCTTTTCTTGAGATATACAACGAGCAGATTACCGACCTCTTGGAGCCATCCTCGACCAATTTGCAAGTAAACCAGTTTCTTTTTCTTCCATCACTTGACTATTATTTAGTTATGATGTTACTTTTTGTTTTGAGATAGGTCGTAACCTTGTATTCCATGTTTTAGATCAGAGAAGACTTAGGAAAAGGGGTTTACGTGGAAAATCTTGTAGAACTTAATGTGAGAACTGTTAATGACGTTTTAAAGCTTCTATTACAGGCAAGACTTCCCTACCTAAATATTATCTTAAGAGTTTAGGCACTCAAGTATTTAAGTTTAAATGTTTTCCTTATGCTCAGGGAGCTGCAAACCGGAAGATTGCAGCAACTCATATGAATAGTGAAAGCAGCAGATCCCACAGCGTTTTCACGTGTACAATCGAGAGCATCTGGGAGAGAGATTCCCTAACCCATTCAAGATTTGCCAGGCTAAATTTGGTCGATTTGGCTGGTTCTGAAAGGTAGCCAGTATATTTGCCTGTGGTTAGTTTTGCATCTTTGACTGATGAAATTATCCTTGTTACATATACAGGCAGAAAAGCTCAGGTGCGGAAGGGGATCGCCTAAAAGAAGCAGCAAACATTAACAAATCCTTATCCACTCTGGGGTAATCCTATCAGACATCTGTTTACGTGTCAGTTTGGCTGTCCTCTGCTTTTGTCATAAACTATTTTCTGTTGTACATTGCCAAGCGTTTCATCACAAAAATGGATAGCACGACTTTATCTGCTTGAGGTGTTTGACAACTTAAAAATTATTATTGCCTTAACTTTAAGATAAATAATCTTTGGACAAGAGGCCCTACAATGCTTACACCTTCTACTATGCTCTATTTTCTCTAATCTTGTAACAAATTCTTAGTAGTTACTAACACTATCCCATTCATCTGTCAATTTAGCTTAGTGATAATGTCTCTGGTGGATTTGGCACATGGGAAACATAGACATGTTCCGTATCGGGATTCACGACTTACCTTTCTACTGCAGGTATGGCCTATTAGAGCACTTCAGCCTTCATTTTTCTTGCAACTGCATTGAGACTAACATCATATATGGTTTCAGGATTCTCTTGGGGGTAACTCTAAAACAATGATAATAGCCAATGTCAGCCCATCTCTTTGGTTTGTACCAATATCCATTCTTATTTAATGGGTTATCGTTTACCTAATATGTCCCGTCCTGTGTATTTCTGATTATTATTGATTTATTACAGCTCTACCAACGAGACTCTCAGCACACTGAAGTTCGCACAACGAGCTAAACTCATCCAGAATAACGTAGTTTATGATTATTCAAATATTACAATTTCGTCTATGAAGTTTGACTTGATGTAAGTTTGCTTCATTTTCATGTTCCAGGCTAAAGTCAATGAAGATGCCTCTGGGGATGTCACAGCACTCCAACAGGAAATAAGAAAGTTAAAGGTATTGACATCTGGACCAAACAGTAGACTTCACTTATTTCCTGGATATGCATAGACTTTACTTATGTGAAGTGCTATCAAAACCTTTTCGTATATTGAAACAGGCTCAACTGTCCTCTCTCGTAAAGAGCCATAACTCATGTGGGGCTCTTTCAGACTGCATCGCTTCTCTTGACGAGCCCAGATATTCTGGTGCGTATGAAGTAGCAAGAAAAACACAAGAAGACAAGTGTCACTGTCAGGTGAACAACTCACTGAGAAAGAAGGTATTTTGCAAAAATGAGTCCTTTTCAGATCATGTAATGAAGTTTTGGGGAAAAAAATATGCTATGTGCTGTTCTTAGTATCGTAGATAGTGCGGTTGCTGGTTTCTTAAGCGTTAACTTTGATAACACTGTAGGAGAACGAGGTGGAAAAGGAATTTGAAGACTGCAGAAAGATGAACTCTAGTTTGGTCAGGTACTATTTGAATTTATATGAAAACCAAATATTTTTTTGTGAAGCTTTGTTATTATATGAAAATCATTTACACTGTCGCATTTTTAAGTTTGTGATATGTGAAATGGAAAATTTTCTGAGTTCTCTGTTGCATTTTTGTCTAAAAAAACTGTCGTTCTATTCTTGGAGTTTGTCGTCCTACGTTTACTACCCTGTTCTACTACAGTTCTGATATGCCCTGTGTTAGTTGATAATATAACCTTGAACCTGAAAATTTTCACTTTTCTCATAAAATTATATGATTAATTTGACTAGGTGGGAAAAGAATCCTGCTTTGGTATTGTCTTTTATGTTATGGTGTTGTTTTTCAATGCAGAGAACTAGATGAGATACAAGCAGGACTTGGAAGATACTTGAAATTCGACCAAATACAATCCGACTTTGTAAGGTTTCAGACTGACAGAAGAGTGGTTTTTATTAAATTTGCTTCGCCTATTATTTATGCTTGTTGCACCTTTTGCAGGTTGCATCTTCCACCAGTGGAGCTGAGCAGGTTAATCAAGAACATAAACATTCAAAGTTATTATTTATTATAAATATCAGTCTGAATATTATTATATGTATATATATTTATTGTTTTGACATAGAAAGCTTGCTAGAAAGGAAACTGTACATAAATGAGAAGTTCGTCTAACGCACCTTTTCTGTTGAAACAGGCCGAAACAATGTCTACTATTGGTGAAAACAAAGAGGAAGTGGCCTTCTCAGAGAGTAAAAAGTTCAGTTGTATCAATGGTGATACAGACAATCCTGATGGCAATAGGGTCTGGAGGATAAATGAATCACAGGATGTGCTAGAGGAGAACGGTAGATCCATGAAACTGCAGAACAACAAAAGTAGTATGGGAAGAGAAGTTGTTCCTAGGATAGAAGGTCATGAGTTTGAGTTAAGCGGCATGGTCAATAACACAGATGCTGTAATGAAGGCTGATGAGGGGGCAGACAGGTCAGTCATGCAGTTCAAGTTGAGGAAAGTAATTAAGGACCTCGAGGAGGCCAAAACACTCAATAGTCAATATGAAAAAGAGCAGAAGATACTTTTATCTCAACAACAAGATATTGAAGTAGTCCGCGAGCAAGTCGAGACAGAAACGGCTAGAACAATTCTTGAGCTGCAGGAAGAGGTGATTGCTCTCGAGTCTGAATTTGAAGGAAGAATCTGTAAATTGACTGAAGAAAATCAATCGATGAGAGATACTATAACTGCTAGAGAGTCAGAAATAAGAGCACTTAACCAAGACTGGGAAAAGGCCACCTTAGAACTAACAAATTTCATTGTGGATGGGTCTAAATCCATCACAGATGCCTCTACACAGATTGAAAGTATTGTCTGTTCATTTCCACATGTGAATACGTGGATAGGAGATTATGTTGAAAAGGCTGCAAAAGATTGTATAAGAAAGGAAGAAACAATTTTACTTCTTCAGAAAAGCTTGGAGGATGCAAGGATATTGTTAGCAGAGATGGATTTGAAGCTGAATTGCTTAAAGGGTGCAACAATTGCTCTCAACCAATTTCAACTGGATGGCAATGCTGCAGCCACCGAAGAGAGTTTCCGCGTGAGCACTGAATTAGACAGGATGAGCAAGGAGGTAGACACGCTTGAGAATGACTTAAATGCAACGCAGTGTTCTATTCTAGAGGCAGAGCGACATGCTGAGGCTGCAATTTCTGTTAAAAAATGGCTTTCGGACTCTAGAAATCAACACCAAGTGCCGAAAAAAGTAGAAAATCAATCGGTTAAAGAAAGCGGCCCCTCAAGTTCAGTCTTGGCTTCTCTTAGTGCGGAAGGGAGTGCTGATATTAAATTTTCAATGGATGGATATATAAGTGAAGCAACATATACAAAGGGTGATGAGCTTTCAACATCAAGCTCTGACTTTTCAAACTGCAGATTGCAACATGATTGTGCATTGAACGCAGAGGGCCAAGGAGTTTCAGCTTCTGAATCTGACGCCCAGGAAATTCATAACAGGACCACATCAGCAGCTTTGTTGGTCAAGAGTGGTTCTGAAGATTGTGTTTACTGCGGAGGTATACTTTTGCTTGTTTTTTTAATCACCCACCCTATACTGAAGATATATAATTAGTAATCTTGAATGACTAACCTTTATGCATAGAGAGAAGCTAAAGTATTTGTTTTATGCAGAGGGAAGGCAGACTGTACAGAGGCCATTAACGATAATGATGGGTAGAGCAGAAACGGAACGCAAATGCAGTAACCAAGTATGTTTTTACTACCTTCTGTTCCTCTTTTCAAGATATATAAAGAAACTTGTTACATGTCAATGAAAAAGTAAACCACTGAGTTTGCATCTAGGCAGCTTTTTTGAGATATATTTGGGTCTTATGCAGAGAATGGATCCAGTGAGAAGCTTCTTCGATCGATTTGAGGCAGTTAATGCTACCATGAAAGAAGCTGATCTCACACTATGTGAATTAGTAAAGGCCAACGAAAAATCAAAATTTGTAACTGGAATGTGCCTTCAAACGCATGAAGAGCAGATGGTTAAGGAGAAAAATCTGATGGATGATCTTGAACAGGTGAAGTCTACACTATTGGCAAAAGAACAGGAAAGTCAAATCCTGCTAATGCAAACACAATCGACTTTGGCTGACATGGAAAAGTCAGTGTCTTTGCTTGAAGCATATCTTCTGGAAACGAAAAGAGAAGTAGGAGAAACAGTAGAGGCCTTAGTTTCTGATGTTGAACAGATTGTATCTGAAAACATGGAGAGAGAGTTCACCATGTATGCAACATATCAGTGCCACATTGGGAAACTGATGGATCAAATTTTGGACCACAGAAAACAGGTTATCATTCCCCAAGTTGCGGGGCAAGAAAACCAACAGTCAATGAAAACGAAGGCCATTGGGTACAGTGCTGAAGATGAAGTTACGGGAAAGCTAAATAGAGTTCACAAAGCTCATGTGGTCTCAGGTTTCGAAGGTGAAGAAGTTGTTCAGACACATGAAGGCCTGTTAAATGAGAATTTTTATCTGAAAAAGGAGCTGGAGAGAAAAGAAGCTTTGTTTGAAGGTTTGCTTTTTGATTTTCGGCTACTCCAGGAATCAGCATCAAATAAAAGAGATATCAAAGATGAAATGGATGAGCTGTTTGACGCGTTATGCAAAGTTCAGAAAGATTTGGAGGTGAAAGCGAATCAAGTTCAAGCTCTTTTTGTTCATAATGAGAATCTCGAAAATTGCTGCATTGACTTGAAAAAAGCTCTTCTTACGTCGAAGGCAGATCTAGAGCAGGCCAACGAAAGCATACAAGTTCTTGAGGAGCAGAACGATGAGTTAAACGTCCTCGTCAGAGACCTCTGTATGGAAAAGGTTGCAGCTGAAGAGGGATTGGAAGAACAAAAAGAGCTTGTCCAAAGGTTAGAAAACGAAATCCTTCACTTGACTACTACAGCAGAAAAGCAGTTGGTCAAATCCATCGAAGAAAACTTGAGGAAAACCAGCGATGAGAAAGATCAACTTGTTGAGGAAATATGTTCATTGAATGATAAGCTCAAGTTGGCGTATGCTATAGCTGATGAAAAAGAAGCAATTGCGGTAGAGGCTCGCCAGGTATGTAACTTGTAGCCTTATCTTTCTAAATGAATCATTTGATCCTTCGCAATACTGAAGATTGACAGGAGTCTTTGTCTCATGTAGGAATCTGAAGCGAGTAAAATATATGCGGAACAAAAGGAAGAAGAGGTCAAGATTCTAGAAATTTCTGTTGAGGAACTTGAGCGTACTGTAAATATATTAGAACGACGGGTTAGTTTGCTTTGTTTGTCATTCTTTATATACAACATTCTGTTCAGTCCGTTGTATTAATTCCTATACTTATTTGTGAACTATCTTGGCTTCCAGGTGTATGATATGGATGAGGAAGTTAAAAGGCATCGCACATTAGAGACAGAGCTCCAAGCTCTCAGGCAGAGATTGTTTAGATTTGAGGACCTCACTGGCACTGTGGTCACAACCACTGAAGGCAGAGATGAATATGAGAGTCGACTATCTACGTCAGCCATCCTAATTCTACTCAAGATTTAAGTTTCTCTTGTGGATCTTTCTAGGTGAATACTGATATTGGTAAAGATAAATGTACTACAGGTCAAAAGAGCTGCAAGGTGCGCATGGTCAGATACAAGTCCTCCAGAAAGAAGTAGCAGAACAAACCAAAGAGGTGTGTTATATTATTGGATTGCTCGGCGCAGTTTTCCCATGAAATTCCTTAAAGTTTGTGCACTTGATTACTTTTCCCCGTACTTCTACTTTCGTCTTTTTCCACTTACAGATTAAACAGCTAAAAGAGTACATCTCCGAAATTTTACTGCATTCGGAGGCCCAAGCATCTAATTACCAGGAGAAGGTATTGGATTTGTAGACTTTAGCAGTTCTCAGCTCTAAGTTAGCTTGCTGAATCAGTTAGGTGCAGCAGATAACTAGTTTCCGTACTTCATTCTTGCTAGTATCTCCTTGTCACGAATTAGAATGATTTATGATATTTATTATGCTGCATCTGAAGGAGGCAGGATTTGATAACAATGGTGTTGATTTCTGTTAGCACCTGGAAGTGTTATTTTCCTTAATTTGTACTCATATAATTTCATTGGTTCTAATCTTAACAGTATAAGACTCTGGAGGTCATGATTCGGGACTTTAAATTAGAGGACTCGAATTCGTCAGCTGCAGAGACCGCCATATCACATAAAACTGACAAAAGCTCAACAAGGAGCAGAGGTTCAAGTTCACCCTTTAGATGTATAGTTGGGTTGGTACAACAGATGAAGTTGGAGAAGGATCAGGAATTGACCATGGCAAGAGTTCGTGTTGAAGAATTGGAGTCACTGCTAGCTGCTAAACAGAAAGAGGTCCAGCCTACCTGCACTACATATTTTTTTTCTTCTGAAGTCTTATAGAATCCCACTTACAAATTTCATGGTGGAACAGGTTTGCACATTGAACACGAGGATAGCTGCAGCCGATAGCATGACTCATGATGTTATTCGAGATTTACTTGGTGTGAAAATGGATATAACTAGCTATGCTGTAAGTATATCACACTATATGTCATCTTCAAGAGAGTTAACAAAGGCAGTTTCTTAAACGCATGGGATGTTTCAGGAATTGATTGACCAGCACCAGATCCAAAGAGTGGTTGAAGAGGCTAAGCAACATGCTGAAGAGATCATGTCCAAGGTGATGATGCTATATACTTATTGCATCCACTTTCTTTAGTTAATCATCATCTTTGTTATTGATGTCCCTTTTTCTCAATCGATTTTAGGACCAAGAAATCATCAACCTGAAGAGACATATAGATGCTCTTGTTAAGGAAAGAGAGAGGTTAGCGCTGTTCTACTTCTACTATAACTGTTCTATCACTAGCCAATATGCTTATTTTTCTCTCTTGAAGTACTCAAAAGAAAAAAAGTAATTTAGCGTTTCAAACAAAAGAGATTCTTACCAAGTTTTGCTCTCGTGGGATGTTCCTACTGGACAGTTGCATGTCAGAGTTGAACAAGAAGGATACAGATGTTCTTGCGACACAGATATCTTTGGACCAACTACAAGAGCGAGCTCAGTTGCTTTCTTTGCAAAACGAAATGTTGAAGGTAATTAGGAGCGTGTTCCACTTTTAGTAGTCTCACCACCATTGTTACGTGTTTTTCACTAATTCTATCTTCCATTTTCAGAATGACAAGAGCAATTTGCTGAAGAAGTTAGCTGAACTTGAACGAACTGTCCGCGAGGCAGGAGCCAGTAACCAACGTGTTCCACAGACAAAAAAGGTATGCATAATATACTTGCAAACAGCGCTGCATTCTCTACTGTATGCGCCTTAAAACTCAATGATTGATTGATTCTAAGATTTTGAATTTCCTTATTTCATCAAACAGGATACAGTGTCATTTAAACTTGCTGATACTGATTATACCAAGAGACTGGAAAACGCTCAGAAGCTTCTTTCTCATGCTAACAATGAATTGGCAAAGTATCGCAAAACCAGCAATAATATTCCATCTACAAGAACTCAAGGACAGAGCTCTGGTACAAGATATCGGTAAGAGATTTTCTTACCAAGCTGTAAGTCCCACGTCCAATTCTAATTGCTTTAATACTTTGGGATGTTGTCTTCTTAATCTTTTGGATTGATTGTGTATAAGAATGCATATACCATGTTGTTTGTATTGGTATGTTTATATTTGTATGAAAGAAGAGAACAAACTTGTAACCAAAAGATTAGGGGTTGTTAGAAGCAATGTGCCAAAAAAGACAAAAAGATTCTCATGTCTTCGACGATTGATCTTGAGACGGGACAATTTTCAATTGAACAAAGACGCAGGTGAAACTCATAACGAGTTTTAAGATGAGGTCTTGCATGATCTGTGTGTGGGCTAATCCCCCTATACATTAAAAGAGAAGTCACTTTAGTGATTTCTGTTAAGGTGGCACTCATATAGAGCTTCACAGGAAAAACATTATAATTCTATTGGCTGGTTTTTTTGAATTTTTCTTTTTTATTTATTTTAATCAATCACTTATGTAGACAACCCAAAACTATTGTCGATTTCGTTAAACCCATATATAGCTTGAGGATAATAATTATCGATTTAGTTTAGCCTTGGGTACCCGTTCGGGTTCGGGTCGGGTATTTCGGATTTTCGGGTATTTCGGTATAGAGGTGTAGAACCCGTTCGGGTATTTCTGTACTTCGGGACGGGTTCGGGTATTTTTAGTTCGGATTCGGTTATTTCGGATCTGGTTCGGATATTTAGATTTTTTTTTTTAAAATAAAATTTTCATTTCTCAAGTTTCTTATATTTAAAAATATAACTTTCAGTTAACTAATTTTTTTATTTTTAATAGATTGAATAGTTAATAGATTTGGACATAACATTTTTAAACTAAAAAAGCATTAATTTAGTTATTTTTTTTTAAATTTCGGATGTAACTTTTGGTTAATTTTTTAAATAAAAAACTTGACATGCATTTTAAGTGAGTAGCAAATCATTTTTTCGTAATTGTATGTATATCATATGAACTTAAAGTATGTGTAGTATCAATATAAATATTTTATATAAAATGAGAGATGTAAACTAAAAATATAAGGTTAATTATACATATGTTCGGTTATCTTCGGATATCCATTCGGGTTCGGGTATTATCCGTTCGGATTCGGGTATCCAATCTCTCCTTATTCAATACCCGTTCGGGTATTTTGCTACTTCGGTTCGGAATTTAGTTCGGATTTTTCAGATCGGTTTCGGGTGCCACTTCGGATATCGGGTAAAGTGTCCACCCCTACTAATTAGGTTGTTTGTTTTGAATAACTTTCATTTCTAATATGGATTACTTGCGCAAGTTGAAATCATTAAATATGAAAATAACTCATTGACAAAATTTGTTTTTAATAACTTACCTTTCTAATATAGATTACTTGCACAAGTTGAAATCATTAAATATGCAAATTATTTATTCACAATATGGATTACTTGCACAAGTTGAAATCATTAAATTTTATCGATTTAGTTTACCATTGGGCAAGATTTAGAATTAAGACAAATATTAAAAACTTTCCTTATTATTCAAACGGTAAACTTGCGCATGTTGATATCATATTTATTATATTGCTTACAAAATATTTTAATGTTTCTAATTAGGTTGTTTGTTTTTAATAACTTACCTTTCTAATATGGATTACTTGCGCAAGTTAAAATCATATCATATGCAAATCATTTTTTGACAATACACATTTAATATCAACTCTTTAGTACTTTCTCTCTCTTTGTTGAATATTGTTCGGGAAAGTATTATATAGTATCATTTAGTAATACTATCTTATATCATTTTTTTGTTGAATATACTATCTTATAAGTAAGCTAGCATTATACATTTTTTATTTAATTCATGAGGTCATTTTCTCACAGCAGAGAACCTTTTTGAATGGCGCAGGGAGGAAATTTCTCAGGGATATACATGAAAGTTCAACTGAAGCCGCTGAAGTGGGATGATGAAGGCGAAGAATAAAGACCTGTAGAGGCTCTTATGATTCTTAAATACAGCAGTGTTCTAACTCACGCTAGTAGAAAACAGGTGTTTACATACTCTACCATTTAATTTGTCATTGTTATTAGGCCTAATTGTTATATATATATATATATATATATATATATATATATATATATATATATATATATATATATATATATATATATATATATATATATATATATGTTTTCCAAATATGGAAGAATTGTTTAACTTATTGACGTTTAACATCACTTGCCATATAATCTAACGAATATTACAAATAACAATTTATGGAAACTATTCTCGAAATTATTGAAAGACTAATAATTTTTTATTTATTACTTTTAATATTTATACCTATAAAATAAAATGAACAAAATTTTAGATAAGATAATTATAATAGTTTTATCCTCTACTTGATAAACTGTGTTCGAATATAATTATATAATAACTATTTTAAATATTACAAAATCCAAAAATGTTTATTAATATTATTTTTAAATTATTTATCGTTGTTTAAAGAATAAATTTATCATAATTTTAAAATAATTTATCAAAATGTTTACAAAATGCAAGGCAAAGTTGCACTTTCAAGAGTTAAGTCGAGATCTGGATTAAAAATCCTAATAACTGGTAAAGAAGGGAAGCCGAAGACAAAAACATTGAATGTTGTCTACAAACAAATTTTTCAGAATATTCCGTAGTCACAGTACGTAATTTTAATCTACTTTTTTTCAGATACAAATGTTAAAATATATAAACTGTTACAATTATTTATTTTTTGTATTTGCCAGATGGGTTGTGATGAGTTAGAAGACCGATGACGGTATGTCAATTTAATATTATTTCATGTTCAATAAAATTTAGAAATTTATAAATTTATCAAATAATGTTAACCCGTCAGATTGCTTACAAAATTTATTTAATTTTTTGCACGTTTCTAATTGAATTTTCTTTCTTTATCGAGAAATGTACTTCATAATTTATATTATTTATGGATAATATTTTGATTTTTATTATATTTTCTTTTAATATGTCTACATAAATATTTGTTTATTATTTATGGAAAAATAATATTATTCACCTAAAATAAAGAATTACGAAACATATACAATACAATTCTAATTAATGATAATATAAAATCTGTTACTTCTAAAACTATACACTATTTATTCCATTTTTTGAATGAAAGTATCTTCGTGAACACACAAAATATTTTGTGACGTTGCAATTATACATACACACAATATCTGCTTCTTCATACTGACGTTACTGTGTTCCTTCGCGTGAGGTACGGGCCAAGAAAAAACATAGGGTGCGGACCGATCATTTTCTTATGCCTGCACAGGGTGCGGACCGGTCACCTAGTCATGAGATAAAGCCAGATGCAAATGTTTAAAACATAGAAAACGATTTTTTAAAGCACAGCCACAACGTATTTACATTTTAATATAACCTAGAAAATAGATACACTTAATCACATAAAGCAAGTGTTTAACTTTAATCCAAAGGCTAATGTCCAATCAAAACTTAGGAGATATAAATGAATCTATACTATTAAATTAGAATTCCTATTAAGATTTTATTCTTGGATTTTCAACTTACTTACAAACCTCTATCATTGCTTTTTCATTTTTTTAAAAATAATTTTTGATTTCGTTAATATGTCCTATCCATAAGTAGAAGCATTTAAACCCAAACAAATTAATGCCAGTTTCAAGTAATTTAAAGCCAATCCGAATAAGTTCATTTCGTCGATTTAAAGATCCAATAAAAATTATGGATGTTTAACTCATCGAAATTATCTTAATAATCAAACTCTATACTCTAAAATAAAAAGGTTTCAGGGTTTAAACTCTAAAGTCTAAACAAACCCTATTCCGTATCACAATAATTCTGAACTATAAAAACCACTTTCCACTGAAATATAAAGTATACTTTACAAATATTTAAATAAATGTTCAACCTATATCTATACTATTAAATTATAATCCCTTTTAAGATTTTATCCTTGGATTTTTAAGTTATTTACAAGCTTCTGCCATTGATTTTTTATTTTTTAAAAATAGTTTTCGACTCTTTTAATTCGATAGTTATCCATAAGCAGAAGCATTTAAATCCAAACAAACTAAGCCCGGTTTCGAGTAATTTAAAGCCAATCCGAGCAAACCCATTTCGTTGACGTAAAGATCCAATAAAAATTATGGATGTTCAACTCATCGAATCATCTTAATAATCAAACACTATACCCTGAAATACAAAGGTTTCAAGGTTCAAACTCTAAAGTCTAAACAAACCTTATTCCATATCACAATAATTCTAAACTATAGAACCAATATCCAGTGAAATATAATGTATACTTCAAAGAAATTTAAATCAATGTTCAACTTATATTTGAGTTCATTCTACCTACCTATGTCTTATTTCAAATTTTGCTTATGAAAATGCAATATATATTTTCGAATTGTATTGACACTTTAATCAACACAAAAATATGAAAATCGATTTTAAACCAAAGGTATTACAATATATTCTCAATTTATCAATTAGTGTAATTATAAATAAATTTCTATAAAATATTTTTTTTTAAATTGTATTCATCTTTTAAAAAATCACTAATTTATATATCGCTTGGATACCAAATCTATTCCAAGTCTATTCTTTAACTCATTCCGTGATTTCCGTATTCAATTTTAAAAATCGCAAAACTAGATTATAGCGAATATTCATAATTTTAACAAGATGAGAATCACTATTTGATACCTATAATAAATGTAAAACAAAATAAGTAGTAAATGTTAGATATGTAGCATAAGTATATGACATTTGATATTAGCATGATCCATCAATAATTTACAAAAACAGATAAAATAGATTGAGTTACTTGGCTCAAAATAACGATATAATTGGTCAATGTTAGGATCCTAAATCAGTGACATACTGTATATGCCTAATTAGGTTAAAGTTGCTACTTGGTAGCTTCTGGGCTTAGTCAAATAAAATCTGAAATAAAGGGTTGTATTAATCGACATTTTGAAACATTTTTACTGCTTTAAGGCCCTATTGGTAACTTGTAAACAAACAAAGCTCAAGTAATCCAGAGTTCTTGCTGCTTATGTTTGGTTTTAAAGTTTTGTTTAAATGGTTGAAGATCCCAATTATATTTGTAAATCTTAAACACCAGTGAAGAAAAAATAAGATATGTTTCATATGGTAAACACGTTTACATTTGAAAAAATCACATAAATACATACAAGCCGCGTGCATATATAAGATTTTGCACTTTTGTTTTGGTACTTTGAAGAAAGTATCAATAATACCAAAAAAAGAAGAGGAAAAGATGGTGGAAATTGAGGTAAGACAGACGCGAAAACTTCAAGGTGGTTGTTGACTTTGTAGACCGTCGACCGTCTAGCACAAAGAACACGCTCTCTCACCTTTGGTGATGAAAAGATACTCGCTTTACATCTTGTTTACTAGTATAATAATCTTCACATTTAATAAAGCTGTCTATTTTTTTTCCTCACACAGATTCATCCACCAGGTTAGAAACTGTATATTTCTTTAGTACCAAGTGAAAATTACTGAGTGTACAAAGAAAAATATACCAGAAGATTGTAAAATTACTGAATGTACAAGGGATGCAAGTGCAACTGGATTATCAATATTTGGAATGGAATGATATGAAATTATTTATTTCATCAATTCTAAATTTTTTTATCATTTATCTTGAATGAATTTATTCAATTTTTTTTCTCTACATTCCATTTATGATATTCCATTAATTTCTATTACATCAAATTATAAATATGTTTACTAGTTACATACAACCAAAGAAAAGTGGACAAAAAAAAATACAACCAAAGAAAAATATACCAGAAGGTTGTGATTTGGTCCATTATATAAAAATTACGAAATGAATTTCTTTATCCTTTTATCTCAAATTTTATTGAAGACTTTTGTAGGATTATAGTTGACTTTATGCTCACATATATATACACTGATCAAAACTTTTTAAAAACATAAAGAAATTGTGAAACAATAAAAATAAAATGAAATGAGTAATTAATGAGTAGATTAAGACATTGGACCCTCCACAGGCGATAAAGTAAAATAATCAGAAGTTGCAGGAGGCAAAGGAGGACTACTACTAATACTTGGAACTTGGAAGTAGCTATCGTGCGCATCTGCCTCCAAGTCCAACACCTTATAACAAATTTCCGCCGGGAAGAAAGAAAAGTCTCTCTGCCCTCTCTTCTTTAGCCTCCAGCTTCTGCAAACCGTACGTACAAACAAGATAGACACAATCCTCCCTACCTCCTCCTTCTATCTTCATCGAAAGATTCAACCACACTCGAGTCTTCTCTCTCTCTCTTTTGGAAAGAAAAAAAGGTAAAAGCTTTCTTCTTTCTGAGCAAACTCCCATGAATTTCCCTTTTGGGGGTTTAGGGTCTTTCCTTTTATGTTCCTACTTCGGTATAATTCGATTTCATGCGAACTTAGATTATAAAAATTTGATCTTTTTTTTGTGGGGTTTGAAATTGAAATCCATTTTAGGGGTTACCATCGTTGACCAAATGTCTCGACTTTGTTCGAATCATGATGTTACTTAATCATGGAGGAGAAGAAGGATTTTTATAACCATGTCTCTGTTGCTTGCTGCTTAAACCCTATATAATTGGAAACTTTTTGTTTTAGTCTGTGTCTGAAAGTTTCTATATTCGTATTGTCTATTTTGTAAAGACTAAAACAAAAATGCCTATTTTTAGTTTGTTCTTGTTCCGCAACACCGTTACTGAACTCTTCGTTCACTTGTACAGTTTGTGTGTGAGAGAGAAACAGCGTAATGAGCTGCTTTGGTTGTTGTGGTGGTGACGATTTTCGTCGTGTTGCTGAAACTGGTCCAAAGCCAGTCTACGGCGCAGGAGGTACTTTAAGCTTATAACCCCTTTGTCCAAATCTTTTGGCTAGAGGCTAAGTTGATGAACTTTTTTATTCAACCGTTGGCTAAGGTCACGGTGGAGGTCACCATCCAAGGGTAGACCCACCCAAGAACACACCAGTCATTCAGATGCAGCCTATCTCTGTGCCGGCTATTCCAGCTGATGAGTTGAAGGATATAACCGATAACTACGGTTCAAAGTCCTTGATTGGTGAGGGCTCTTATGGAAGAGTGTTTTATGGTGTTCTTAGAAGCGGTAAGGCAGCTGCCATTAAGAAACTTGATTCCAGTAAGCAGCCTGATCAAGAGTTTCTCGCACAGGTACAAATTCTACTTAAGTAAATCAAACCGTTGAAGTTGAGTTGCTGCTTAGTTACTGATGTAAATAATGTTAATTAGGTATCAATGGTTTCGAGATTGAGACAAGATAATGTTGTTGCACTTCTGGGATATTGCGTTGATGGCCCACTCCGTGTTCTTGCTTATGAGTTTGCTCCTAATGGATCTCTTCATGATATTCTTCATGGTAAGTTATTTAGTCTAAAACATTGATTCGGTAATACTTGTAGATGTGAAGCTATTTTACTAATGAAATGTGGTGAGTTTGTTGGGTGTAGGTAGAAAAGGAGTGAAAGGAGCACAGCCAGGTCCTGTTCTGTCGTGGAACCAGAGAGTTAAAATTGCTGTTGGTGCGGCTAGGGGACTCGAGTACTTGCATGAGAAGGCGAACCCTCATGTTGTTCACCGAGACATCAAATCCAGCAATGTGCTTTTGTTTGACGATGATGTTGCCAAGATTGCTGACTTCGATCTCTCTAACCAAGCCCCTGACATGGCTGCTCGCCTTCACTCAACTCGTGTGCTGGGAACGTTTGGTTATCACGCTCCAGAGTAAGCCCTTTACTTGTTTATTTGAATTGTTTTTGTTCAGACTAATCAATGTGGTTACATTCAACTCGTGCTCAGAGACTTTTGTTATCATTATCTTAGTGTTTTTGAGACATTAAGTCCTTCCTTGGATTAAGTTTTGACATTGTTTTGTCACATCTTAACGTTGTTGTATGCCTTGCATCTCTTATAATTGACCAAACTAGGGTCTTAAACCCAAACATTTTTTTTTTGGTTCTGCATTTTCAGGTATGCAATGACAGGGACATTGAGCACAAAGAGTGATGTCTATAGTTTTGGAGTTGTTCTGCTAGAGCTCCTCACAGGTCGTAAGCCAGTTGATCATACCTTACCACGAGGACAGCAGAGTCTCGTTACATGGGTAATGCTTAGTTTAACTCTGCTTCTTTTTTTCTGGTTTACTCATATTGATCATCATAATGTGTGTCGCAGGCAACTCCTAAACTGAGTGAAGACAAGGTGAAGCAGTGCGTTGATGCAAGACTAAACGGAGAATATCCTCCCAAAGCTGTTGCCAAGGTAACCTTTTGTCATAGTGTCATTGTTTCAGTAGAGAAGGTTTATCTTAAGACATGACTTAGAAACTGCTTCTTCAATAGAACCTAAGCATTGATGTATGATTTTTCAAAGTCTGATTTTGGTTTTGTCTCTCTTATATGACTCTGGTATGATCAGCTGGCTGCTGTAGCTGCGCTATGTGTGCAATACGAAGCAGACTTCAGGCCAAACATGAGCATAGTGGTGAAGGCTCTTCAGCCTCTCCTCAATCCTCCTCGCTCTGCTCCTCAAACTCCTCACAGGAACAATCCTTATTGATGTCCTCCAATCTGATGCCACGCTTCTTCATCATATCACTTATTTCATTTGTTTTTGTTTGAATCCGGTTTGTGTAAATTCGTGAAAATAGGCTTTTTATTTCTCACAATAGACATGAAAGTCTCACTTCCAAACCTGAATGGTGTTGCTCTATTTGTTTATGTTATTTCATGCCTGCGATTGTAAGTTTCTACCAATTATACAATATGCGAGGAATGGATATATTCATAATATACTCATTGTGTTTGTGCCATTTTGTATAACTTAGAAGATGGATTATTGCTGCATAGGTGGTGAAGTGAACATTCTCTCCATCTGTTCAACCGAAGATCTTGTGTTGCTTTCACTTAGATACTCGATCCTCTGACAAGGTTACAGCATTTGGTGTAAAGTCCATGGCCATGCCACTACTCTGGAGCTTGATGTCTATGTGTTATTGTGAGAATATAAGTTTCTACATAAGGAGTTTTATGATCAACAGGACATGAGTAATATATACATAAACTGTGTTAATTCACTTTATCGCCAATTGATTTTAAGGACATGAGTAATATATGCATAAACTGTGTTAATTCACTTTTTCGCCAATTGATTTTAAGTTAGAAACTTTATGGAAACTCAAAATGATACCGGAACCTAAACAAATGCTGCCCAACTGATACTGAAATCAATCCGATCCAACGAAAGTGGCCTGAAACTTAACAGTTTTGTTGAAAGTATGAAGGTAATAAAAAAGGTACAACAAAGCTATACAAAAGATCTCTCCTCCTCTAGACAAGAGAAACAAATCTTGATGTTCTCGCTATACATATCACATAATAAACTCATATAAACAGTAAAGATTCTAAACAATCTCCAAAGAATCTATATGTTTCCCTCTTTTAAACCCCAAAGTCATTAAAAGGGTTTGATGTTTTAGTCTGTTACTTAAATCTTTGCATCTGCTATGATATCATCCTTATTCGTATCTGTGCTTTCTCTTGGCTGCTTCCTTCTCCTTCGTTCCTAATAAAACATTCATCAAACAGATTATTAACACTCCAGTTTTGTTTCTTTCCTGTCTGAACTCTGAACTTTGAAATGTTTTCATTCTACATACCTCTCTAGGCATCACAGGGTACTCATCAGATTCAAGCATCCGAGCAACTTGACTCATCTTCGGCCTCTTGTCTGCATCAGGATCAACACATCTCAAAGCCGTCAAAAGCGCTCTTTTAAGTTCGCTTGTCGTTGGTTTGATCTCAAGCTCTTTATCCACCACTTGTTCAAACTGTTTCTGCTGTACCATTAGCTTCAACCACTCCACCATATGCACCTATAACAAAAACAAATCAACTTTCAATCTCTTAATCTTCATTGTGTCAAGCATATAAATCGCTTTCTTTACCTCTTCTTTAGGCCGTTCATAATCCACTGGGTACCTCCCAGTAATAGCTTCCAATAGAACAACACCAAAACTATACACGTCACTCTTCTCGTTTAGGAGACCAGAGTTAGCATATTCAGGTGCAACATACCTAAACATGAAGAGAGAAAATTATTAAAAGTAACCAATGGAGATTATGAAAATGTAAAGTTTGTATAACTCACCCGAATGTACCCATGACTCTAGTACTCACATAACTCTTATCAGCTCCAAGCAACTTAGCAAGACCAAAGTCAGATAACTTAGCATCAAAGCTGTCATTCATCAGTATATTACTTGACTTAATGTCTCTATGCACCACTTTAGGCTCAATAGCTTCATGAAGGTAAGCCAACCTGTGTAAATGAACACATTCTCATGAGTTTCCAAGAACCACCAAGTGTGTTTTTTTCAAAAAGGAAGGAAGCTTACGCTTTAGCAGTGCCAACAAGAACTTTGATTCTAGCCTCCCAAGTAAGATGTCCTTGGTGACTCATGTCTCCGTGAAGCCACTGCTCTAAGTTCCCATTGTTCATGTACTCATAAACAAGCATCCTATGCGTTCCTTCAACGCAGTATCCAAGAAGCCGAACTAAGTTCTTGTGCCTGACGTGTCCTATTGCTTCCACTTCAACTCTGAAGTCTTTATCAACTTGTCCTCTAAATAAATACAAAAATCATATCAAACGCAAAGATCATGAGAATTTGAAGAGATAAAAAGAAACTTACGGATTGTTGAGCAGCTTCTTGACAGCCACAGGGGTCTTGTTAGTTAAAGTTCCATGGTACACAACTCCATAACCACCGTCACCGATGATATTCTCTTTCGAGAAGTGGTTGGTAGCAACCTGAAGGTCACGGAGAGTGAACCAATGACCCCAACCAATGTGAGAGCCTTCTTGGAGACCAGAGAGATGAGGAGAATGAGTTGTTTCTGAAGTAGGAACATGTTTCTCATAGTTATTATCACCATTTTCAATGTCTCTCTCGCTGAACTTCTCATCTAGAGGTGTGCCATTGTTGTTGTGTGATGAGACGTGATCAACGCTTATGTCTTTGATTTCATCTTGATGGCGAGGGGTTTCGGTTATGGGGAGGAGTTGGATGAAGTGGGATCTTTTGGATTTTTTACGGAAGCTGAGCCATACTGAGACGGCGAGGATTAGTATGAAGGCTGCGAAGAGAGCAATTACTATGATCTCCCATAGCTCAACTGCACCGTATCTCTTTGTTAGAGTTTGTTTCAGCTCAGACGCCATTGTAGTTCACAGATACTTGTATGATGTATGTGTATATAATTTTTTTTTTGTAACTGATGTATGTGTATGTGTACCTGCATAATTTAAAATGGAGCATTAATGTAATCAAATTTGAACGTCAAGGGAACAATAAATCAAGAACTAGAACCTAACGGATGAAATTGAATTCTCAGATCATTATGTAATAATTTAGAGTTATAAAAAAATATAGAGTTATATATATATATATAGAGTTTTATATATATATATATATGTATAGAGTTATAAGCATTTGAAAGTTGTGATGGTAATGAAGAAGATTAACAAGAGGGTTGAGCTAAATCATAATCTAATAACATCAACTTTGTCTCAGAACTCAAAAGGACCAAAACTCAGGAGAACAAAACAGAGTACAATAAAGCAAGAACCTAGCAGATAAAGAAGATACTGAATAATATTGATGGTAATGAAGAATATCAACAAGAGGATAAAGCTGAATCATAGTCTAATAACATCAACTTTGTCACAAAAGGACCTAAACGCAGGAGACTCAAACATAGGAGAGAAAAGACAGAGTATATAAGAAACTAAAAGTCTAAAACTTTATCCTGAGAAATCAAGAAACAATATAAATCTGATACCCAGAGACTTGAGAAAAAATAATGAATTGAGACCTTTGAAACTCCACAAAACCAAAATAAAACACTAAACTCATTTAGTTCTGATTAAACCAATACCTTCTTTTCAGAAAGTTTTCTCTCTAATTTCGGTTGAAAGATGGAGACTAGAGCTCGAGTTAATAAAGGGAGGACATAAACGAAGAGAGGAAACGAATTATTGTCTCCATTTTAAGAAATCTTTAGAGAGATCTTTGTAGGGTTTACATTGGTTGTGGGGGAGAAGAAGGAGGGAAACAGAGAAGAGAAGGAGGTTTGAAGCTTTCTTTGATGTTTCTTCTTCTGGAATATTTTAATGCTTGTGGTGCTGTCTTTGCTTTTTTTAATTTCTTCTTTTTCTGTTTAATTTTTTTTTTTTTTAGCTTTCTAAATTGCATTTAGTGATTTCTTCTTTTACATCTTTCGGCAATTTAATTATCATTTAGTTTCTGTTTTTTCTTTATTATTAGTTTCTTTGTGAAAAAGATCATAGAGGTGATTTTTTTCTCTATTAGCAAGTTTTTGTCGTTGTTAAGTATATACTATTAAGTGATTAGTCTTTATCAAAATAACAAGTAGAACTTTATTCTTTATAAAATAAAATAAAATTTTATAAGCATGTACATAAGGTAAATTGATTGAAATTTCACTATATAAACTTTTTTTTTTGCTTAAACTATTTAATTATGTGAAGTAATAATGTTTATATCAGATTTCTTTTGGTGTAAATTTTATCACAGATTTCTTTTCAAGTATATAGACTTTATTTATTTTCACAAATGTATATACACTTTATTTAAAGTTTGCATATGAACATTGTACACTTTAGTTGTTGAGAAAACAAAACAGAAAACACAAGAACAAAAAATAAAGAGATGATGATAGGAAGTTGACAAAGCTATATGCCGTGATTGGCGACGACAGTTTTCAAAGGAAATGTTTAACCGTTTAGTATTTAACTAAGCAAGTATTGTAAAATGCGTTACTAACATTAACCAATATGCCATTTTGGTCAACATTATTAAATTAGACGTCGCACCTAACCCTTTAAGGTAATACTATTGTCATCACCTTCCCGTTTATTGTACTCCACTATACAATCTTTTATATCTTAAGGAAGTACATTATTTTTCTTTGAAGGGTTAAATAAAAGGAAACGAGCGGCTGCAAAATCAGAATCGTGGATTTTTGGTTCTTTGAATTGTCATAAAAAAAAAAGAAGAAGAGAAGAAGACGACATGATAAATCATTTGAAAATAGTTAAAAGATTAGAAGGTGCGTACGTGGGTGCATGTCTTTTGTTATTTTCGTGTAGAATTAATTAATTAATCATGCAATGAACATAACAAAACTAACATGCAAATGTACTAACATAACTTTTTGACGACGTCTAACAAACAATGATTTAGGGCTGGAAAGTTGTTTTGTGTTATCATGAAGTCATTACTTAATCATATACCTGTTGGAAGATAAAGAAATACATGTGTATGTCACTTCTCGTACTTTCATTTCGCTTTATGCATGGTGGATTAAAATTTGTTGACAAAAGAAAAAATAGTTACCTTATACATTTATCAAAAATAATATGAAATCTTCTTCCAGAATGTCAGCTAAAATTGTGTTTTGACAAATAATATGATCAATTCGTTTTGTATAAAGCCTGCGCTAGGTAATTATCAGATTTCAGTGAGATCAGAAAATATTATATTCTATGAAATAAGTTTTATATTTATAGTACTATTACATTTTGGTTATATAAAATTTGTAATGTTTTGTTTTTACTTTAAGGAATCACATTAGAATACGCTGTGACACGCTGTGAGACACTAATGCATGATTATTGGACCGTTAAATATACAAATTATAAAAACCAGAGAAAGCAAAGGAGTAATAATGTTGCCTTAGCGTGTGCTTGACAAAAGTCAACCTGAGAGTGGCCCTTTGTCTTGCTGCGTGGAATACAAGAGACATACCTTCTTCATCATCATACTCCAGCTGGACAAATGATTCTCTATCTCTTTATCTTCATTTTATTATCTTCTCTATAACCATTATTATTTTGTTTGCTTCACACTATCTTTTTACGTCTCCCTCTCAGACGATCAAATATACAACTGCATGAAACAACTGATTTTTTTCAAATAGTTTTTATGCACAAAAAAATTGTATAACAAATACAATTTCTTATGTAAACCATTCACGATGGCAGATGATTACTTCGAATTATTGTATTTTAATTTCAGAAAAATAAATTAAACAATTTTATACCAAAAAGAAAGAAATTAAGCTGATTGGTTGTAGAAGTAGAACAATAATTCAGAATACAGGTAACAAACAATTGCATGATTAGTGTCCGCCTCCACAAGCTAACCAACAATGGTTTAGTTGGTGTTGTTGTTGATATTTTACTCTTTTTCTTCTCTATTTTAATTCGTCGTTCTTTATCTTTCATTTAAAAACATTAGTTTTTTTTGGGACAAAAAAAAAAACATTAGTTTATATATACTTTTCTTATCTATATTTTAGCCTTTTTCATTCCTTGATGTTTGATTAATTAAGTTGTTATGGTCTTGCAGTTGTTGGGTTACATCAAATCTGTCCTACTAGCAAGTAAGATATTAGGGTCTTAATTAATAACAATGATAAGAAATAATTTAGAAACAAGGAACCAGTGATTGTGGAAGCTCTTTTTTTTTTTTTTTGTCTAAACCACACATGCATTGCATCCAAATCAAACCAACAATATTGTCGGAAGTCTTGTTTAAGAAATATATACAAGCTTACTTAAATTATAGTGATATTTATTAATTTTTGTATATATCATCCAACCACTATTTTGTATGACATCTTATTGTATTTACGGTTACAAGGTTCATGACATAAATTGTAAATGTTTTATGAATTATGAACATGTCAGAACCTTAAACGTCCATTTCATGGTTCATGTATACGACGTTTAGTAGCTTTATTTCGCATTTATATAGATATACGTCAACTTCAATGGGATAAAAGAGGAGATTCTTGTGTAAAATGATAACACAATCAACTGGTGCCATACGCAAATTGCTGCTATATCTGCTACGTACAGAGCCGGTGTCCAAAAAGAGTGCATATATACATGCCATGTCTCTCTATCTGGTAAACTATCATGTTTACACGATTAATCTATCGTATATAATATATACACGTTTTATATTTGTTTATTTTGGTGAAAATGAGATTGTAGTCAACAATGTCGACTAACAACAATTCCTTGAATCTCAAGAGTTTTTCTTTCAACTTTCATTTCCAAACCCGATCACGAAGCATAAGCACATGGCTTCTTCTTTTTTGTGCACACCGTACATGTTTAGCTGAAAATGGTATTTCCATGGTAATTTTATATGGATCATGTTATCATGCAATGTGTAAGTTGATTTTATCAGTAATTTTTGTGTGTTCAAAGTAAAATGAGTTGTCACCAATATCTTATTGCCGACAAGAATTGGTTAGTGATAACAATTATAATAGAATAAGACCTACAATTAAAAAATTGGTTAGTATATCACATTCACTTGGTTATTCTAAATTAAATACAATAAAACCTTCCTAATCCTCACGTTTCATAAAAAAATATATATATTTCAGTCAATTGGTTACACAACCACGTCGATATATACATATCATTGTCATGTATTGCAGATTTTATTTTATTTTGAATTTTCGAGCATTAATGGGCCTACAACGAGTCTCATGACCCATCACTCCATCAGAAGGTATAAACTAGGCCCATAAAGCCCAAACCTTCGATTTATTGGCGGGTATTCTCCACATCCCTGAGATGGCATCGTAGCCGTTCGATTCAGATACTGCAGATTGGCTATTAAAATCTCCGCCGTCCCTTTTTGTAATTAATTAATTTTGTTTGTCCATCTTCTCCAACTAGAACAAATGTATCTTTATATATAAAGTAAGGTTTGTTCTCTCCAGGATGTGCCACCTAGGATTCCACCTAGGAAAGTTGAGCTTTCTCGCGCTGCCACGTGTCCCCATTAATGAAACTCGGCGTTTCATTTAACCGCACGTCGGGATGGACTTTCTTCGTTCATCACATGTTGGGCTTCTAAAAATAAACGCTAGAAAAGTTATTGATTAGGTTGTTTAATAGTTGGGCTTCCATAATTTCACAAACCTAAGCCCATAATGATTTCTCACGTCAACCGACCCTCTTTTCAAACGGTTCTTTGGAAAGCGAAGACGCCGTCGTGATGAACGATGTGCTTCCCAGCGGCTTTGGAGATCCGGCACCGTTACGTAAAACGCTTGCATTCAATCACCGCTATCAATGCTCCATTAACCTCCTCATAAACGCCACCGACCCACTACTACCACCACGTCTCAATCAATACACACCTCCTTATGAATCTACTACTATAAATCTGGGAGTTCCTTTCCCTGAGATTCATCGCTTTCTCCTTCTCAATCATCATTGTTGTTGGATTTCTTCTAATCATCTGGTCGGATTCAGTACTCTCGGTGTTCCCCCTACAAAGAGTCCGCTCTCCGTTGATTAGAGTGTTATCTGTTTTTTCAGATTTGAGACGTCAGTGATTCATGTTATACTTATTGAAGAAAGAGATTACAAATTAGTGCTGCACAAAAAAAACTCACTGAGATGCTTATTGGATTATGCTCTGATTTTTTACCGGCGGAGAGATTGTATCACCAAGAAAAAAGGAGGTGATTTGGGCAAATATCGGCAATGACTAAGCTCTCAAAATGATTGCTGGTGAAGCTTACGGCTGAGCATGGTGCTCTCTGCATCGGGAGAATTCATCTAATCAAAGGCCACTTGCTTAGATGTTGATGCCATGATCTTCCACGTGTTGTATTAGTGTTATAATGGTTATGACTTATGAGTATGGATATGAGTTTCGGATTATGGCATTTAGTTTGTCACTAACATGCTCAATATTTTTTTTTGTAAAAGTACATGCTCAATATCTTTACTTTAGAATTTAGATAAAACTGGTATGTAGAAGTTCTAAGTATGCATATATGATCATTGGTTCTCCAGGAATTGTTATTATTTTAAAAAATCCTGAATGAGCTTTACAAGTGGTTTCAAATACACATTAAATGGGTCAAAATCAAAACATTTGGTTATTATTTTTGGGCGAGACCAATATGTGTGAGATAATTTCTTCTAAAAAAGAATTAAAAAATTAATAAAACCCTCACCTTATTTATTTTTGAAGAAAAATCCTGAACTTATTCCATAGATTATAAATATGGTTAATTTTCAAAGATCAATGTTGGAAATGTCATGCAATCATTATAAATATGTATTAGTGTTTTTGTAGACCGCTCTGGATCCCTAGGTCTACAAGAACATATGTATCTATTCGTTACAGACCATCCATGAGCACCACTAATCAGCTACGTTGATCTAATGACGAGATGCCTTTCCACTCGGAAAGCAGGAGCTCAGTATGTGAAAAACATACAAAAATATTACCATAAAAATAGTGTCAACTTAGGGATGCATCACTTTCGAACATCAACACAAAGTTTTTATATCAATGCCATTTGTCTATACGATATTCTCATGTTATGTAGGGAAAAGTTAGCAGTCCGGAGAATCTACTTGAACAAGACTGAATGGATGTAAAATAAGACAATGAGAGATTAAAGTTGGAAGGCCATCAAAAAAATCATTACACAAAATAAACGTGAGCGCTCCAATGTAATTAGATAGATTTTAAAATATTAATGAATAAGTTATTTCTTTTCCATGTGTAATTAATTTTCAGAAAATATATCTTTAAAAATAAAAATAATTTAATTCATAAAAAAAACATATAAATGAAATAGAAATTAACGGAAAGTTCACTTATTATTTATAACTCTACTGAATCCAATTGACTGTAATTTTTAATCCATAGACTAAAACAAACAATGAAATAAAGTAAATAATTTTAATTTTAAATTATATAATAGTTAGATAAGTATATAATCTCCAAAATGAATAGTAAAATAAAGATAAAATTGTTGTGAAAATATTATTAAAGTTATGATATTCTACTCAAATAAATTGAATATTTTAAAGTTATCATTATTTGTTTGTATGTAATACAATTTTCTATAATGATTTTAAATGCTTCATAGATTTATATAAAATCATATAAAATAGTTTTTATTATAACTTCCCGCCCGTAGGGCGGGCCGATCCTAGTTTTTATATATAAAAGACAGTTCTTTCTCTCCAGGTTGTGACACGTCGGACGCCAGGTCAGAAATTCGGCTTCAGACTGCTCGACACGTGTCCTGTATTCTGATCCGCAGCGTTTCATTAATTTTGGTCGGCTTATGGGCTTCGTTTTTACGGGCCTTATCTGTATTCTCAAAATCTTTCCAGCCCGAATCCAGTATGTCTAAGTTTAAACCCGTATTAACTGTCGTTTTGCAATTAGGATTGAAGCGTACTTCTCCGCCGTTGGAGATCGAGGCTTAACCTGTGCTCCAAGAGCGAGCGTTTCATCTTCTTCCTTATCAATCTGCAGTGATACCGGCCCTCTTCAACTCTTTCTTAAATACATACCCATGATCTCTCTTGAATGCGATCTTAACTCATGAAAGGCGGTTGAATTTCGACTATAAAGGGGTATGCTTTCATGCTATGAGAATCATCTCCTCCTTTCGTATTCCGAAACCAGTAATTTTATTTTCAGTATGGCTGATGCTATTCCACCTTTCAAGTGTGGTTGCTCTGTTATTGGGAGGCCAGGAACATCAGATGCGGTGGCGAACTCATGGGAGTCGATATGTTGCTGCTTGATTCCCAGGTTTGCTCTGTTCCTCCGCTTGAGTTCGTAACTGCATTGACAGTGAGTCTCTGTTATTGATTTGGCGACGGAGCTTGAAAATATAGAGATTAAATTCTTTTTCTCGGTTTGAAAATCTTGAATCTGATGTCTTGGAAGTACAAGTTAGGAAGACAGCAAAAGGTTGCCACAAATTAAGCATTGATCTTATGATTGTCTTGCTCACTGAGTTCTTTGTGTATATTGAAATTCACAACTCACAAAAGATGGGAGAAAAAAAGTTGATATGCTTAAGGCTATGGAATACTTGAAACTGTTGTTTGATCCTTGCGGTTGTTCTTTGTTCTGTTTACGTGTCCTTAGTTTTGGTCTTATCAATAACCTTATTGGAACTTGAATCTTTGTATGGATTAGTAAAAACCACACCTTTTTTTTCTGAAACATTTAATAATTGCTTTTATGTAGGTTGTAAAGAAAGATGAAGATGTGAAAGTGATTGTAGCGGGTGATGACGATTGGTTGCCTCCGTCACCAAAGGTTGTATTCGATGAAAGCAAAGAGTTAGGTGGAGAGTCTACCATTAAAGCTGTGAGGTAGTTTTGTATGTGTTGAGTATTTTTCCATCTATGTGCTTACCAGCTTCATATTAGAAGCCACGGTGTGAAGACTGCTAGCTTTAATTTGCTCCTTGGTGATATCATCCAAATAGTTTCTGTGTTATACTTTGATTCTTAAGTTTTGAATTGAAATATCCAATGTATTAGAAGCTATGATTTTGTATGTATGTGCTTCTTATGTTTCTATTAGAAGCTACTATTTTTTCCTCCAACGCTATATCTGTTCGTCCTTAATGACATCACCCAAAAGTCTCTATTATTACACTTTGATCCTTAAGTTCGGAATTGAAATGTGCACTGCATGTGGAAGAAGATGAGCTCATGTCATTCACAAAATTTATAGTAGATGCGATGCAGGAAGCCAAGGTTTCTGCTAGCAATGAAGCTGAAATATCTCAAAACATTCTCAGAGGCAGCTGCTGCTTAGGTGGATCTCGGATCATTATAACTTTAGGACACACACAAGCTTTTAGCCGTTCTAAAAATAATCATCTCGGACTAATTAACTCTTTCTTCCTATCATCTTTGGTTGATGATCTCTTATTTCTCTTAGATGAATCGAACGATGCTGTTGTTAAAATTAGATCCGCACAGCTTTCACCAAAGGCGTTGAACCACCCTAAACGCGACAACCAAAACACTGATCGAAAACACAGGAGAGAAAGTTGGGGATGCGTTTGGAGATGCAGCAGAGTTGCTTACGTCTTCGGTCTCAAGTCCTCCTCCCTTCGTTGCACTCTGCACACTACAAATTTACGCAAAGACAATACATCTATTATTATTTTTTTGGGCAACGGCAATACATTTATTTAAAATAACGTTTATATAATGTTCAAAAAAGTAACGTTTTATATTATATAACTAGGGAAAGTGATGACTTTCAAAACTAAAACAACATCATGTATATTTGTTTTCTTACTTTTATATTTTGGTTACTTTGATCTATTAAGTTTACCAGGAATATAATGAAGAACAAGAAATACAATTTATTTTGCTTACTTTAATATATTAAGTTTACCAGAAATAGATAACTCATTCTTTTCAGTGTTCAAATATTCTTGCAGCTTGGAATCTACTGAAGTGGATGATCTAGAGAGGAGATTGACTTAGCTATGATGAATCTGAAAGATGAACCTACTTATTTGTAGGTATCACTTATCATGCATCAAATGAAAGCAGCTCCGTTGATTATTTTGAAAGTTGTGTTCTGTCAAATAGTGTAAACAAAATATGTTTTAGATTTTTTTCTTGAATCAAAGAATGTTTTAGGTTCATGCCTCAAATGAAAACAGCTCCATCATATCGTTTATGTATTTTTTATAAGTATTGTATTCTTCCTAATGATAGACAAAGTATTCAGATTTTTGTCTGGATTTTAAGGCATTCATATCGTCTAATTCACCGTTGTTAGTTAGAAACTTGGAATTCTGCTAAGCTAAGGACTCAGCAAAGATATTAGTGGTATTTACCATTTTATCAGATTCTTTAAAGCTTAATTTTTATATCGTATTCCTAGATTATGTAATGCAGTGGCTGATGTAGTGGCAAAATCAGGTATCTTCTGCAAAATCAGGTGTTTTCACTATAAACTTGACCTTCTTTTGTGGTGGGTAAACTTGCTTTTATTTTAACTAATCATAGTTCCACCAAAGAAATAAAGGAAATCAAAATAATATAATCACTAATTATCCCTTGAAAACTAAACAATAATATTTTTTAGAAAATCCTTACTATTTTGGATGATAATATGGTTTTATTTGATAATTATAAAATATGTAAATCTATAAGCGTAAATAATAGGTAAATTTTACTTTTTACATAATTTGAAATAATATTGGATTTCAAAGAGAATGTAAAAAAAATACTAACAATATATAAAAGAGAAAAAAACATATATGTGAATCTCAACCGCAATTTTGAATAATGCTAGTATATAAAATAAAAAAGAAATTTCTTTATTAGCTAGATAAACATATGATTTCCAATAAAAATAACAAAACTGAATAACAAATATATTTAAAATCATTTTCAAGTTGAGAATAAATTAAATATTTTTTTTCTTACCTATCCTAGTGTTATTATGAACTTGTACGTTGTTTACATTAATAAATGAGAAAAAGACTAGGATAGCACCAAACCAAGTTTATGTTCCCAAAGTAGCACTCAAGGTTCAAAGTCACAAAAATAGGTTTCAGAGGTAAATATACACTTATACCCCTTGGGTTAATTAATCCAAACCTTAGGGTTTAGAGTTAAGGGGTAGGGTTTTGGAATTGACAATTGTCAATAATAGCACCTTTTGAAGTTTATGTCTCAAAAATAGCACTAGAAGGAAAAAGTCACAAAAATGACATTCATTAAAGGGTAAAATATCCCTAATACCCTTGGTTTAAAATTAAATAAATAAACAAAAACTTGGTTTGGTGCTATAATAGTCTTTTTCTCTTTTGGAATTAAGGTTTAAAATTTTATAAAAAATAAATACTAAAATAAAAAATAAAAATTTTAAAAACAGTTTCAAAAAGTATTTTTAAATTATAAAAAGAAAAATTTCAAAAAAAAAAAATTTCAAAAAAAGAAATTCAAAAAAAAAATTATAAAAATTTTGAATCTGAAAACATATAATCTGAAACTATAAAAAAAAATACTTTTTTTTTATTTTTTATTTTTATTTTTATTTTTGTTTGTTTATTTAATTTTAAACCAAGGGTATTAGGGATATTTTACCTTTTAATGAATGTCATTTTTGTGACTTTCTTCTTCTATTGCTATTTTTGAGACATAAACTTGTGCTATTATTGACAATTGCCCTTAATAAATCTCTTCTTCTTCTTCTCTCTGTTTAGTTGATTCCCACTGAAACTCTGACTAATTCCCGTTCTGGCCTTATGATATCGAGGTAGTAATGTCTCTCTCCCTCCCTGCTTCTCGGATCTGATTCAGTCTCGCGTCTTGTCTGATCGTGATCACTCGATGGTGATGGATTTTAGGTTTTGGAGTCTTAAATTTCATTTCTTTTTAAATGGGTTTTGTGGATACTGTGCAATGAGAGGAGATTGAATATAAAAAAGAAGCTTTGGCATACACTGTCTTTTGTTCTGCACTGAGGAGAGGGGAGGAGTAAGATGATAAACAAGACGCTTGTATTAACTTATATATATACTTACTCATTTACATTATACTCTCCTCAGGAGCTATACTCTACAACAAGGTCAATGATTCACTTGCTATTAACTTCTCTCATAGCCAGGGCCCAGGGATGATAGTATTCTGTAGTGATGCAATGTGTATCCTCTATTGATATGGATGATAGTATTGTGATGTTAACATCAGATATAGATAAGTGCTAACTATAGGTTCATGGTCTTGTTTTTAGTTTTTGTACATTAGAGGGTGCCTTCTAAATCTTAAATGGTGTCTCTTTTGTTTCTTTTTAAATGCAGTGGGTTTTATCCCCAAAGTACTTCAATTTTCCACTTCCTATAACGCTGACGATGATCTATATGGGGTTCTCTGGATTCGTGGCCTTTCTTCTTATTCGCGTGTTCAAGGTATTTAAATAACTCAGAGAGTTTCACGTGTACACTTCCAATTTTGGCTATGCTTACTTGCATTAGAGTGCTTTTTTCTCACCATTTTCATGGAGTGGCTCTTTTAAAATATGGTATCTTGTATGGACCCTTGGACTCCTTTCTTGCTTGTCCGGTGATGAGTTTCTCCTATGTGTTTTAGGTTGTAGCTCCGGTTAAAATGATATTTCAAATGTAAGCAAGCCATCTTACTCGGTACTTTTTTCCATTAATTTTTTTTTTCTCTTATGTACTTAAGTAAGCTCCATCATATCTCTATTTTGACACACTTCTTGTGTCCAGATACGCAACATGTGTGGTACCTATAAGCGCATTATTTGCATCAAGCATGTGGTAAGTTCCCGTTAAACCTAGTTAGTTTCTTGATGCTTTTCTCCGACATAACTTTTTAATTTCTGAATTGACCAACGAGCTAGTCATACTTGGCCCAAACTGCCTCTTCTCTATCTTATATTCTCCTTTGTGCAGGTTTGGAAAAACTGCATACTTGCACATTTCTGTTGCCTTCATTCAGATGCTCAAGCTCTAAGTATGCAAAAAGACTAAACATTTTGGCTAAATAATCAATATTTGCGTAGACTTACTGTTCATTTTACAAAGCATATATTAATACATGACTCTGGAATTTTTCAGTGCCAGTAGCAACATTTATCATGGCGGTTATTTGCGGCACTGACAAACCAAGGTGCGACGTGTTCTCCAACATGTTGCTGGTCAGTGTTGGAGTTGTGATATCTTCTTACGGAGAAATCCATTTCAATATAGCTGGCACGGTCTATCAGGTCACAGGCATCTTTGCTGAAGCACTTAGACTTGTGCTAACTCAAGTTCTTCTCCAGAAAAAGGGGTTGACATTAAACCCTATTAACAGCTTGTACTACATACCTCCCTGCAGGTACTCACTCGTGAATACTCAAACAACTATATGTGCACTTATGTTTTTCTGGCTTTTCCTTGGTATGTTTTGGAGAAACCCATGATGGAAGTTGCACAGATCCAATTAAACTTCTGGATCTTCTTTTCAAATGCTCTGTGTGCTCTTGCCTTGAACTTCGCCATATTCTTAGTGATAGGGAGAACAGGGGCAGTAACTATCCGGGTAGCTGGTGTTCTCAAAGACTGGTCTGAACATCATTGGATACGCAATTGGTAGATTTCTTCATTTCACAACAAGTTTGATTTGTTGTAAACATTTTTCCTACCTTGATGACTTTCTTAACTGTCTGTTTCTTGTCATGTATTTTGACAAACAGCGCTAGGTGGTGTTGTCATGTACAATTACATAAAGGTAAAGGACGTGAAGGCGTCTCAATTAACTGCCGACCGTCTCCCAGATCGAATCAATAAGGTCAGTCAAACTCTAACTCTTTGTTGAGTAGAGATCATGACTCCATAAAAATTAAGAGGCAATGAATCTGTTATATAAGAAACTGATGATACACAAGTATTATATATAGGAGTTGAAGATGGAGAACAAGTCTTCAGATAAGTTCAATCCTGATGTCGGTGGAGAGATCCCAAGAGTAGAAGCCGAGATAAACGAGGAAGCCCTTTGGATGCAGCTCGGAAATCACGCCGCTTAAGATGCTAGTAGAAACCGTATAATAGAGGTTTTGCTTCCTAGTTCGTTCACATACTTTTTTTTGTTGCGTAAAAAAAGAAAAAGGTGCATCATCATCATCCCAGATTATTACCGATGACTAGCTTAAAAACAGTAGTCACAAATTCGTTGTAGTGAATTGACGTTAGTGTTATATTTGTACATACATATTTGGTCTTTATCCTTTCATCATTACTTGATTCTGGATTTGATTTCGTTACAATCCAAAGAGTTGTGACTTCTGAGCATCATCAACCCTTTCTACCCATGGTGATGATGCTAATTTTAGACTAGATCAAGGTTGGTACTAGTGGAAATTCCTGCTGTGTCCTGACATTTTCTACAGAGGGACAAAACAGAAAGATCCTAATGAGAACGTGAAAGAGAGTATATAACATGGTACTGAATTTTATACAAAAGAAGTGATAGGTTACTACAAAGAAAACAAATGATGAAATATACAAACCCTCTCCAATCAAAACCCAGATTCAAATGACTGGGGTGAAAAGAAACAAAAGAACATGAACATAAACAACCCCAAGCCTCGTCAACTACCAAAGCACACAACCCCTCTCTCTCTCTCTCTTTCATCCATGAAATGGATTTTGAACAAATGAAAAGGCAAAGAAGATATATTATCAAACCTCAAGATGCAATTTCCTCATTACACGTGAATAACATATACAGGCAGAGATTCTATCTTCCCATGTACTCCGGATTCCTCAAGTATAGTAGTTTCCTCGATTGCGCTGGAGGAGCTAATCCTGGGATGTCCCTAATGTCCTTGTTATTCGGGTTGACGATCTGAATATAGTTTGTGCAACAACAACAAACAAAAAAACAGAGTTACAACTTTCTATTGAGCAATCACAACTTTCATTTCACTGGAATGAGCGATGTACCTTCACTACGATAATGGCTATCACACCGCATACAATGAGAAACAGGAACATCATTATGCATTTATCCGTAGCCACCTGAAATAAGAAGACGCAGAGATTCACGTTTTGTGGTCAAGCCAAAGGGGAACATTTTGTGTTCGTATGAGGTTACAGACCTGTCTCCCTATCTCTTTCACAAGCTGTGATGCTTTCTTGATAGAGAACTGAATCGTGTCTAAGTGGTTCACAACGCGTCCCATTTGATCCGTCTGCAATACATTTCGGATTATCTGAGACTGTACTCATAAGATTCATAGGGAAGCGATGGAAAATGATCTGCATTACCTGTCCCTTTAAATTAGCTGCAGTTTGAGTTCCAACTTCAAGTGTTTGTTCTACAACCTGAGAAGAACAAGAATGTTGCCATAGATATAGTAACAACAAGAAGTAAGTAGAACACACTTCCTCATTTTGTAAATTACCTGTTTTGAGCGCTGAATGGCCTGATCAGTCTCATCCATTCTTTTCACTCCAGCATCAACAAGCTCCTGATTTGACATTGCTATACATAAAGTGACATTAAGCTCCATCATTCCAAAAATATTCAACTTCATGTTAAACTCCATTAAGATATTTCTTTAAGCGAGACCTTTGTCTATACACTTGAGCAACACTAAGGATATCAGGCCAACCGATAAAATTTCTAGTATAGTATAACCGTTTACCATAAACTTACTCACATATATCAGAAATTATGACATGCCGTTAAACTAAGAGCATAAATAAATAGTTCACCATATTCAAAGCATCAAGGAGTTTTAAATTTAAGCTTCAGACATATCAGTCTCTTGATGTGTTTGGACAATTCATTTATTAGTAGCATAGAAAAGCAAGCATAGAGGACTCACCTGAAGCGACTTGAACATTGTCCTCAGCTGTAGGTTCGGCGCTGGGTCCAGCTCCCATATCAAAAAGTTCAATCTTCTTGTTGCCAAGGGTACTCATATACCTGAAGTACACAGAGCAAGTTAACATGCATGAACAGACAAAACTAATCGAAATCTAAAAAGGACGGGTGTAAAAGGTTCAAGTAAGCGAGAGCTTCTAAAAGTGGAATGAAAGAAGCACTTACGTTTTTCTTAGAGCAACATAAGAATTGAGTTCCTTAATCTGCAACATTTAAACACGATGGCTGGCGAAGTTAGAAAAGCAGGCATGAACAAACAAAACGGTAGTAGACACAGAGGAGAGGGATAGATAACATTTTGACACTCAATATAATCTGACTTTAAATATCAATATTGGTTACAATGCCACTAAAAATTAAGCAAACTGGAATGCTATTGATGCTGGAAAGTGCAACTTTATGTGAGTTAATTATTCAAAGAAAGGCATCAGTCTAAACTCACCATAGACTGTTTCTCATCATTCAATTGCTTATTTAATTCAGGAGGATTAGTAGCTTCCTCATCCTTGAGTTCACGGTCAAAATCCTTGACCAACCTGAGGAGACAGCATAAGACAGATATAGAAATATATATGGTAACATGAGTAGTGTTTCCTAATCAGCAACTCAAAGAAAAAAACGAATAACCTTTTACAGTCTCGCATCTTCTCAGTGAGTTCCTCGAGTTGCTTGCTTTGTCGAGTAGAATCCTTCATCTTATCCAACCTCTGGAAACCATTCCTGTCAAGACAAACGATCAACAACCTCTAAAATGTTACTTTAAATTCCTCAAAATCGAGTATAAGAAAGAGGGAGAGAAGCATACGCGAGGGCTCGGAAGTGGTCACGGATTTCGCCATGGATCTGCTCCAATTGAGGGCTCATCGGTATATTAGAAGCCATCTCGCCGGAGATATTCAGAACTCCGACGATAGTGAAATCTAGAGGATGTGTAAAAAGCCTAAACACGAATCAGAGAGAGCATGAAACAACGGAAAAGGAAAGAGAAGGAGAAGAAGAACAAGCTTACGTCAGCTATATGGAATTAAATTTTAACTAATTAAAAATACACAGCACTTGGGCTCCATAAGTTATCAATGATAAATGACAGCAACTTTCAATCGGTTAGACAGAGAGAGAGAAGAGAGAGAGAAACCAGATCTCAGCTCGGGTCCGGCGTACGGCCGGCGCGTGAGCGTGCGTGCCGTCGCCGGAGTCCTTTTCTTTGTTATAAGTTGTCCCCTCTCGCTCCCTCTTCGCAGTTCCGTCATCGACCGCCTTGTCGGAGCTCTGGTACCGCAACCATCCTCATCGGTGGCTCGGCTTCTGGAGTAACGACGCGAGCGACTGGAGGTTCCCGACGGAGATGGAGTGGCTTGCATGTTTAGGTAGTGTGTTCCGGGAGATGGAGGCTTCCCTAGCTCCATCGATGCCGGCCTTTTGCGGGAGGTGAAAGCTTTCTCAGTTTCACCGTCGCCGCTCTAGCTTCCGGGAAGGAGAGGCTCAGTCAGATCTGTCTTCGCCGGCTTTTGGTCACGGAGAGTGGAGGCTTCTAAAGTTCCGCGCTGCCGTCTTGAAACCCGAGGTCCTTTGGGTTGTGGTGTCTAGCTTGAGGTGTGAGAAGTACAGTTTGCTTCTGGTAGCGGTTCTTGGCTCGCCTGTTTAGGGTTTGTGGTGGTTCATAGTCGGAGGAGATCTCGTTAGTTCGATGGATCTCTCCGGCGAGAAGACAGAGCGGAGTAGAGTGGTTATGGTTACGCCGGTGGCTCTTCAGGTTCTGAGCTCCGGTGAAACGAGGTTGTCGGTGGTAAGTTCCGGCGGCTGTGCGAAGGGGGTGAGATCAAGTTGAGGCGGGTGACGCGTGGCATGCTGATGGCCTAGATTATTACACGTGTGCAATTCCCAGCCTCCTTGTCGCGACCCGAGGGCAAGCTGTTCGGGTTAATTGTTTGGGCTTTTGGACCGTCTGCTTTTCTTGGGCTTCGGCCGTTATTGCTGTAGCCCATTTCGTTTGTGGGTCGTTTTTTTGTTAGCTCTTTGTGTAATTGGGCTTCGGACGTCTGGGCTTGGCCCGTTGGATTAATTTAAACAACACCTTGGCGGAAAAAAAAAAAAAAGTTATCAATGATAAATTTTCTAAAATTTTATTTTTAGTAATTAATGTTGAAAAGTTATATACTTTTAAAAAAATATTAATTAAATTATTTGAATTGTTTGAATATTATTGGTTGATATTTATTGAAAAATGTATAGTAAAATATATAATAAATTCAATTATAAATATTTATTATATTCTTAATATGCGTAAATACTCTAGAAAATCATTTTTTCGGAAACGGAAACAGAGGGAGTATATCTGTTGTTTGAATAAATAGTCAACTACTTGCATTACAAAATTATTTCAATTTTTCAAAATACATATTGTTTGCTAGTACTTGTTAGGAAACTCAAGGACCGTAGTAGCATATATTTAAAGTTACACTTATCTTCATCCGCTAAGATCAACATTAACTATATACATCCTCAACGTTAGGAAGTAATTAACACTTCTCTTCCTCTTCACGGATTCCATCTTCATCTTGTAAACTCCAAGTATCCTTTTTCCAAAACATACTGAACCTTCTTCCAAAACGCACCACTCTTCTCCACTTCTCTTCCCTTTTCAGATTTAGCGGCGGTCTGTCACAAAATCCAGCCGTTGGATTGAAACAGAGCTCTTATATTATATTGGCTTTGTCTCTTATATTATATTGGCTTTGTGGTTCATAAGAGTTTTAAAGAGTGGTGAAACTGGAAGCGTGGCGTGGCGAGTAGCTTCAGTTCTAAGGCTGTGTGAACTCGTTCTTCATGAGGTTGAGTAGCCATGTTTGATTGTAGATGAGATGAGCCTTGTGATTCTTTGGCTCTTTTGTGTGTGTAATATGAGCGTGGCGAGTAGCTTCTGTAAAGATTCTCTCTTTTTGTCAAGTAATTTTCCAGCATCTCTACAGGTTAATGCTGTGTTCTGTGTAATAACCTGCACCACATTTTCCTCACCAACGTCTTCAACTAGCTTGTCTTAGTACTTGAACAGGCTCAAATCATCTTCTATTACATCAGTAGCATCAATAGAGGAGTTGAAGTAGACACCTCGGAGGCACGTGACCAAGAAACTGATCATTGTCTTACCCTCTCTAGGTTGATCCAAGTGTCAACAAACTGTAACCACCGTCTTGTGCAGCACAGTGTTCCCATCCAGGGTCTACTACTCCGGTTGATCCAGGTGGAGTCATCATTGTTCAAACCATATGCAACCCTCAATAAAGCTTCAAACTTTAACAGACCCACAAGCCATTACAACAACCTATGGAGCCTTAACAAATGGCATTTATAATCTGTGTAATAACTTCCGACAGCATGTATCATCTCTCGTAAAGGTTTGAAGAAATATACACATTACTATGAATGAGAATCATCACTGTTTCTTCATTGCTTATTGCAAAAACTCAACAAATGCGAGACTAGATTCCTCTCTATCCATCGTTTTCAATTTCATACAACTAAATAGGAAATTGCAATTTTCCATCAGCAAAAAGCTTTAGCTCTGTGACTCCACTTTCTTCAGCTTCTTGTCTTCCACAAACGTTAAGAAGAAGGTCAAAATCAAGTTCACGATCATCACTCTGCCAGCATAAATGGGTCGACTTCTCCGAGATCTGCGACCAACGGTTCTAACTCTGATAGGTCCTCGTCTTCTGGGGCTAAGTACGTTGGAAATGGAAGCTTTGAGATGTCTGGTTTCTTGTAGAATGCATCTTCTATGAACACAAAGTTTCCTTCTGCACCAGGAACCTGCAACAGCAACATAAAAACTCACCAATATTGGACCTACCAAGACGTCCCAGTGCGAGCCTAAAACACCAGATTGAGATACTTACTTGTCCTCTAACCCAGATGAGGTTCCTGGCAGGATCAATCTTGTAAACCCAAACGTTCTTTACTGTCCTCTGCTTTGCACCCATTCTCCCAGGCATCTTTCTTCCTTTGAACACCTGCTCACAGAGTTAACAAGTCAGTTCTTGCTTTGGAGATAATTCAATCAAAAGAAGCATTTTGACACATACCTTTCCCGGATCATCTCTTTGACCAGTGGAACCACCTTTCCGATGCGCCTTTGAACAACCATGTGATGCCGGCCCTCCTTTCATCTTATGTCTTTTCATGACTCCCTGCAAAATTACATCAACAACACATCCATCACTCCACATTGTTACTTTGACCATTCCAACACTTACGTTCTACGTCAAGCAAAAGAAAAGATGAAAGCTTTAAATCAGTTTTCACCTGAAAACCTTTCCCACGAGTGATCCCAGTGACATCAACAAACTGCCCCGGAACAAAATGACGCACACCGAGTTCAGTCCCAACGGGAAGCAGAGCGTCTTCCGTCACAGGAAACTCTCTCAGCTTCCTCTTCAACGGCACACCTTGGGCTCTGAAATGACCCAACACAGGCATCGTCAAATGCTTAGCCTTCTTGTGCCCACATCCAATCTGCAGAACAAACAACACCAACATCAACTAAACCACCACAGAGCTAATCACTCACTCATCAAGTAGCTTTTACCTGCAGGGCAAAGATGCCTTCTTTCTCAACGGTCTTGACCTGAGAGACGATGTTGTCATCGACCCAGAGGATGGAAACGGGAACCCTAGCTCCCCATTTGTCCCAGAGAGCAGTCATCCCGCACTTTACGGCGATGATCCCTGTCCTTTTCGAGCTCCGGGACATTTCTCCGGCTTTCGCCTCGATGATCCGAGTCGGATCGGATTCATTACCGTCGAGTAATCCAGCGTCGGAGCTGAATCGTCGGATGAGGAAGAAGCTAGAGTGGGGAATAGATTGCGAGGATGAAGGGGTTAGAGATCGGATCGATAGAAACTGAGTGATGCGAGAAACGAGGCCTCTTGATACGGCGGCCATGGGTTTCGAATCGAAGCTTCAATGGCGGAAGAAGAGACTCGGAGGAGGAGGCTTTTGCGTAGGGTTTTAGACTTGACGAACCCGCTAAGCGAGAGAGAGTCTTCAATGATTATTTTATTTATTTTCCCTCATTTTTTTTTAACTTTTTGTTTTTTTTTTTTTAATATATATTTATATTATTCAACCCAAAAGGACATCAAAGTCGAAATACAAATCAGACTCGAATGTATTGGGAAGTGAGACAAGCCAAATAATGACACCAAGCAATTATGACACAAATCACAAAGATATTTGCTGTTAATCGAGAACCAAAAAACAGTCTTCTGTGAATCGTAAGTAGTCTCCAATGTCAAACTGAGACAGAACAAGGGAACACTGAGAACAACTTCGATAAAGAGGGCCATCGCCGTTAACCGAAGGTACCAGAACATGAGCAAGTAAAACATATTTGTAGTGATGAGAGACGTCGAGCAAACATTGAGGAGCCATAAACGACACCTTTCAAGAACACCGCCGTAATCTCACAAGTCGGAAACAGGACCGAGTCACCAAGACTCGCCTCCGAGGAAGTGGAAACCTCTGGAGCTCACTCGACAACATTGGGAAGAGATTTGACCTCCACGACATTGAAGAGAACCTTAAAAACCACCACCGCTGCCAAAAAACACCACCAAGACAGGAGCTTGAAAGAGCCGCTCAAATCTCTCCCGCAAGGAGCGACGAGAACCTCATAGATCCACACCTTGAACTTAAAAAACGACTACACCCACCATAAACCGCTGCCGAAAACTCATCCAGAAACCAGAGGAAGAGGAAACGTCACCGGAAGCGAACCCCTCGCGAGCGGAGCTGATGCTGTACGAACAAAACCCTAGTCCAGTTTCTGAGGCATATCGAAAGGGAGACAAGAGTGGATGGGGAGAAAAGATAAAACCGAGAGATTAAGAGAAGAGAGCTTCCGGCGCCGGCGGTGGCGCTCACGCTAGCCAAACACCGAAGCAAGGGAGGCCACACCATTGAGAGAGAGGATGTAGAGAGAGAAAGAATAAGAGAGAGAGAAAAATTTGTTTCTTAAAAAGGAATAAGCCTTCTTTTTGAGAAACTTTTTGATCACTTGCATATCTAAGCGGATTATTATTATATATAGGATTATATAAACGTTTTAACACATGTCATAGTTTGAATTTTTTTATTGTCTTATGTCTTTATAATAACTAGAGTTTTGATCCGCACATATGTGTAGATATTTTATTTTCATTTAAAATGTATAACTTTAATTATTATTATAAACATTTTAAATATATGATTTACATTTAGTGTTATATATTGTATAGTTCTAAAATATTATTGTTTAGGCTTAATATTTGTCAAGATTAATATATAGTGATTTTTTTTAGACATTTTACTTTTTTATTAGTTTTTATTAGTTTTTAATATGTTTTAAGCTCACCACAATAACTTCACAATATGAAATAATCAAATACATAGTCTCCTTTAATATAGGTTTTTAATTTCTATAGTTTGTATACAATATATTTTTAAAATTATTTAGTTATACTATCGATGGATATTTGTTTATGATAGTTTATATTTATATGTTGTGTTTAAGAAAATATAGTTGAACATCTTTCATTTTTGTATTTTGCGAAATTTTATAAGTAAATAACTTGTAATGCTTAAATAATATCTACTCGATTAATTTAGTAAATTATATACATAGTAATATTTGTCCTAGTACTTTAGTAAATTTTATCAATATATGATACATTTAGATGTTATGGTATTAAGTTTATTTTTAATTATTTAATTAAGATTTCAAAATATTATATTACTTTGGATTCTTTCAACCTAATTTTGTTGTGTTACTAATCAAAAAAAAATATTTTAGCATCTATGCTTTTATATTTTATAAAATTTGGAATATTATCATTTTGAGCTTTTTAATATTTGTTTTCAATTTGTATACTTGGTCACGAAAATTTGTAAAATTACACAACTATTTTTTGAGTTTGGAAGATTATATGATTTTCAAATTTGTTTGTTACTAAATCACTTCATTATTTTATAAAAATGTATTTGAATTTTAGTAATATTTGTTTAAATATTTTTCTCAAGAGATTTTTTATAATTAATATAAATATTAAACTTATAATGAAAATTAATTTGTCATTGATATCTTTAATACATTATTAAAATTTTAATTTTTATAGTAACATATTTTGCAAAAAATACATCAACTAAAGGTTGGTTATTTAGTATTATATTTTGTATATTATAAAATTCTAAAAATAGGTTTTTTTGTGCAACTCTAACAATATGTTACCAATTTAATATAATTTTGTCATATTTAATTCATATGGCACCTTTATTTTTCATATAATATAGACTATAATGATAAGATTTATAAAACATCATAATGGTTTTTTATGATAAAATTTAAGTTAACATTAATTATAATAAATTATATTTCTAATTACGAAAATAATTAATTAATTATTTCATAAAAATATATTTATTTATTTTGGTAGGATTTTGATAGATTTTTTCTCAACATATATTGTTAACTAAAATAAAACTCAAATTATAGTTAAAAAGTGATTTATTATTAATATCCATATCTTTTTCAGATTTTTTTATAATTAAAATAAATATTAAATTTATAATTTTAGTTAATTATTAAAATTTCAAATTTTTCTAGTAACTTATTTTGTAAATGATATATGAACTAAATGTTAGTTATGTACTATTATATTTTGTATATAATCATTTTTAGATAATATATTGCTTTTTTTGTAAATAAACAAAATATAATATATAGTTGTAAATAAAAGTTTAACATATATTAATAATTTTAGTTTTTGCATAAAATATTAGATAGTTTAATATGTTTTATCGATGACTGATAAATTTTTTTTTTTTTTTTAACATCAATTTATTAAATATTAAGAAGAGTTTACATAGTCATTATGCAATAGGGATGTAGCAGATCTAGGAATGTAATAATAATATTCAAATAAGTTCGAAGTATCTATCTTGGCTAACTTGTCCGCCACTCCATTGCCATCTCTGTTTATCCATTTGAATTCAACTTCTTGAAATTTCCTGCTCCACCATCTTGCTTCTCTAACCCAGTTATACAAACCAAACTGCAATTTCCTTGAATGTAGATTATCAATCATTTTCTTGTTATCACCTTCAAAGATCACCTTAGTATAGCCTTTTATCCAACATTGTTGCATAGCTACTATTAGTGCATTATATTCCGCTTCCAACGGTGATGAGACTGTATTACCTTTCGCATGCCCTGCTCCTCTATATTCACCATATGCACCACGTATCACCCATCCCATCTTACATTGGGTTGTAGTTGAAGTAAATGATGCATCAAAGTTGCATTTATACCATCCTTGTCGTGGTTTAGTCCATCTACCAGCGCTAGGCGTTACCATCAATCCTCTATTGGTGTTTTGTGTTGAAGTGCATACGTCTCTTGCTTTTGCCCACTCCTGTGTCTCTACTCTCGCTTGTTCCAGCACCCTCCACCATTGAGTATTCCTATGTTGAAATATGAGAATATTTCTACTTTTCCATATGCGCCAAAGAATGTTTATAGGAAGGTCTTGAATCTGTGGCCATCTTGAGGAAATGTTGCACGTGAGACAGACATCTATCTTTTCTTCTAGTGTAGCTCGTGTATCAAGGAGAGTAGTATTTGATATTCCAGAACCTCGCCATATACGCTGAGCATAAGGACATTCAAAAAATAGATGTAACTCTGTTTCAGGAGCAGCGCAGCATCGCTTGCAGAGATCATCTTGAGTAACATGTCGTCGTTTGAGATTACTCCCAGTAGCTAGAGATTTTGTTAGGAGTCTCCACAAGAAATGGTTAATCTTTGGAGGAGTTTTGCATTTCCATATTTTCTTCTTTAGTATTGGGTCGCCCCAAGTTGGAATTGCTTGTTCTTGTTGTGGTAAATGAGTGCTTAACCAGTAGCCAGACTTCACTGTATATATTCCTTCCTCAGTATAATGCCATCCTAATAAATCCATTTCCGCATGTGGACTTATTCTTATCGATAAGATTTTATCAATATCTTCCTCAACAACTACTCCTCTGAGCTTTTCAATATCCCATCCAGATCTATCACTTTTGATATAGCTACTGACTGATTCTACGCGTATATTGTTCTCCCTTGATCTTGGGGGCCGTGGAGGATGTTCAGCCAACCAGGGATCACTCCACATACTGACCGTAGTTCCATTACCGATGATAAACCGTAATCCTTGTATCACAAGATCCCGTCCATATAATAAAGACTTCCATGCATATGAAGCTTTCCTTTTAGGTTGAGTTGTTAGGATGCTTTCATCTGCGTAGTATCGAGCTTTCAGAATGCGAGCAACCAGGCTTCCAGGTTGTTGTAGTAGTCGCCAAATTTGCTTACCTAATAGAGCCTGGTTAAATCTTTCAAGATCTCTAAAGCCTAATCCTCCCTCCTTCTTTGGAACACAGATTCGTTTCCAACTGAACCAGTGCATACCTCTGTTTGTGCCTGATCCCCACCAAAAATTTGCCAAGAGAGTATTAAGTTCTTCACAAATGGACTTAGGAAGTGGCATAGCTAGAGCCACTGTTTTGAGTAAAATCTCTTTTCCACCATGTGATAAGAACCTCCTGTTCCATCCTTGTGTTGCCTCTTTAACTTTGTCAATGATATACTGAAACATTTCACCTTTCTTGTGATTAAACTGCTCCGGCAATCCAAGGTATTTGCCGTTGCCCCCCTCGTTGAAGATTCCCAGTAGTCTCCTCATATTCGTCTTAACTGATGCTGATACTTTGCTTCCAAATGTAATTGATGACTTGTTCAGATTCACAGCTTGTCCAGATACCAACTCATAGAGATTTAATATCTGTTTTAGTTTCCTTCCCGCCTTTGGATTAGCAAGGGAGAAAAATAGTGAATCGTCAGCAAATAACAAATGGTTTACAGCAGGAGCTTGTAATGCCACTTTTATTCCCAGCAATGTTCGATCACACATTGCTTGATTCATCAAATGTGAGAGTACTTCAGCACATAAGATAAACAAGTATGGTGATAGCGGATCACCTTGTCTAATGCCACGCTTAGGTAGAATTCTCCCTTCTGGAACTCCATTGATTAAGACTGAGAAGCTGACTGAGGTGACACATAGCATTATCCATCGAATCCATTTTGAATGGAATCCCATTCTCTTCATTGTTTCTTCCAAAAAACTCCATTCTAGTCGGTCATAAGCTTTTGTAATGTCTGTCTTCACTGCCATATAGGAAGTTGCTTGTCTTTTTCTTACTTTGAGACTGTGGAATACCTCATGAGCCACGATGATGTTGTCTGAAATCATTCTACCTGGTATGAAGGCTGCTTGATTTTCACAAATAACACTGCTGAGATGTTTCTTCAAGCGGTTGATTAGGATCTTTGAAATAACCTTGTACGTAACGTTACACAAAGCTATTGGTCTGAATTCTGACATACCAGTTGGAGGATAAACTTTAGGTATGAGACAGATGTTTGTCTGATTCAGCTTATCATCAAAATCATCCTCTGTAAAGAACCTTTTTATTTCTGTCATCAGCTCTGTTTTCACATCATCCCAATGTTGATGATAGAAAACACCTGTAAACCCATCTGGACCAGGGGCTTTGTGTGGTCCAATATCAAACACAACAGCCTGAACCTCATCTTCAGTAATGTCTCGAGTTAAGTCATCGTTCATATCTGGAGTTACCCTTGGAGAGAATCCCTGGAAAGTCTGCTCAAAGTGCCTAGACACGTCATTAGTAGAAGAAAACAGGTTGTTGAAGTAATTCTCTGCCACCTTTGCAATATTACTTTGACCTCGATGTATCACTCCATTGTCATCTTGTATTGAAGTCAGTGTATTCTTTATTCTTCTAGCTCTTGAAACAGCATGAAAATATTTTGTATTTCTATCTCCAGCCCGTAACCACATGACCCGGCTTTTTTGTTTCCAAAAGATCTCCTCTTCCATGTAAGCTTGATCCAAATCCTCTCTAATTAGATTGATGTCTGCTGTAGTATGGACCGGGGAGCATAGTGCTGTGTCTAATCTGTGCCGAAGTACTTTGATCTTCTCCTCAGCATTATTTTTGTTGTTGCGTTTCCATGTTGCAATATGTTGCCTGCATCTACTGAGTCGTTGTGTTAACGGAATCTGAAGTAAGCTTGACTGTCCTGTACCTTTCCAGCCTCGCCTCACTGAATCTCTAAAACCTTCCTTATCAACCAGGCGACTATCATAACAGAATGATCTTCGCAGCTTTTCTTTTTCAGTAGAAATGTAGGTTACAAGTGGTCGGTGATCAGATTCACCCAGCTCTAGAAAAGCCGTTTCTGATGCTGGATATTCTGAAAACCACTTAGTGTTGCTCATTACTCTATCAAGACAACACTTTATCAAGCCGTTTTGACGTCTTCCTACCCAAGAAAATCTATTACCAACCGACGGTAAATCTGTGAGATCACAGTGTCTCACCATTGTTCTAAATGTACTGAATGAAGCTTCTGGTCTTAAATTGCCTCCTTCCTTCTCATGATTCCCCAAAATCTCATTATAATCTCCTAATACCAGCCAAGAATCATGTCTTCGTTGATTGCCCAACGTTCAAGTCTTTCCCATGTGTGATGTCTCATAGATGGATTCGGATGGCCGTAAACAAACGTGTAGTAAAACCAACTTCCATTAAATTGAACTTTACAATCGATTAAATTAGAAGACTGAAACAAGACTTGCAACTGTACATGAGACTTCCAGTATAGAACCAAACCACCACTTAAACCTACTGGCGGAACAGACACATAATTCAGACAATCTAGCTGAGCCCCAACGTCTCTAATAACATCATCCTGCTGCTTTGTTTCGGAAAGGCATATAATGTCCAGGAGATATTTCCGATCTATCTCCTTAAGGCGTCGAACTGTCGAGTCATTGCCTAGACCTCGACAGTTCCAGCAGGCTGTCCTCATGGTGGGAGAGGTGGTTCAGGGCCCACCGCGCCTCCCATATCTTTGTTGCCATCCGTAGCTGGCTCTGTGTCATCTGACGTTGGGGTCTCTTCAACCCTCTGTGCCTTACTTCCTTGGCTTGTTTCACCTTTCTCCCTCTTGTTGAACATTGAAGTTTGACCAGTCGTGTCAGAAAGCCACATCTTGCGCTTGAGCGTAGATGTTGCTTGTTCTTTTAGACCAATGGTATCACTTGGATTGCACATATCCTCTGAGGACCCATCAACCGAATACAAAGTTCTCTGCACATTGTTTGTCCCAAGATCGTCATCGTCCTCTTCCTCCTCCATTGCAGCAACGTTCTCATATGCTTCTTGGTTCTCCTCTACAGCATCATCCCCTCCACCCTGTTCATCTTCTTCTTCAATTTCTTCAATGAGGACGCCTTGGTTTGGTATTGGAATGTCGCCTTCTCCATCATCACTGCTGTCATCATCGTCACCTTCATTCCCAGGGCCGCCATTGTTAATGATACAAGCACCTGAATCATGTGTGAGCATCCCACAGACCTCACAGAAACCACGAAGGCGCTCATACTGAAACCTCAAGACTGTGTTGACTCCCACGGTGAACTGGTAGTTTCGTTGGAAGCGTAGAGGATGAGCAATGTTCCAGTTGAGTCTAATACGTACAAACTCCAATCGTTGACCATTCTCCTCGTTGTACTCCATTTGAATGTATTGTTGATTCATGGATCTCGCAATGTGTAGTATGACTTCCCGATTCATGTATTGAAAGGGGATGCCCCTTACTTGGATCCAGAAGGGGATGAAGTTTAGTAAATCCAGATCCATTAGTGGAGTCCACCGTTGAAGCACCAGCATCCTGTCAGCAAAGGCCCACGGACCTCGTCGGATCACTGTATCTAACGCCTCCTCAGAGGGGAAGACAAATTGAAATCTCCTTCCTTCAATCATACGACCCCTCACCGTGCCTTCAAAACCCCAATTGCGAGGCATTGTGGCAACGATTGCCCTAAGATTTTGTCGTCGTGGCATGACTGGTCTTCCGATAAGGATGAAACGATTTTCCTCCTCTGCTTGACGAACAACCTCCGTAGGAAGCACAAAAGGTGCATCGTTTATACCCAGATCAATATCTTGTAGCGCACGACGTAAATTGTCAGCCATTAGAATCAGAAAGATGAAAAATCTCCAATAGAAGGAGATTAAATTTTCAATTGTTGTGTGATTGAGAACAGGACTTGCTTCTTTCTGTTTATAAACAGGGGAAGATAACTTCCTACTAACCACTTCATCACGAGTAGACGTGGTGTCTATCATGGAGATTGCTGACATCGTGGTTCGTTCGTAGGAAGAAACCGCTCCGATGTCCATGGAGTCATCATCAACCACCCCAACGGTGGTGAGAAACCGAAGAAAAAATAACCGTTTGTTTATCGCCTTTTTTGTCGCCTTTTTTCGTCGCATATAGGTTTTTTTTTTCTGGTGAAGAATATTATGGATCCAGATTGGACTGTGAAATTGAATTCGATGACTGATAAATTTATTTAAAGGAAAGTGTTTTAAAAATAGATTAATCTACCAATTTAATATAACTTTTTCATACTTAGTTCAAAGAGAACCTCTATTCTAATACAATATAAATTATAATTATAAAATTTATAAAAACAACATAATTTGATAAATATTTAATTAACATTAATTATAATAATATTTGATCATTAGTTACGAAATTAATTAATAAATTATTTTGGTAGGATTATGTTAGATTTTTTTCAACAGACCTTTTATAACTAAAAAAAATTCAAATTTATTATCCTTACTATGACTTGTCAATAGTAGATAAATAATTAATATCTTACAACATATTTTTATAACTTTTTAATATCTTACTGATTAGTAAGATTTAATATAAATAATTAATATGTTACATTAAGTATAATTAATTAAAGAGATGGTCTTACTATGATTTGTCAATAGTAAATAAAAAATAGGACTCTAAATTAATATATTAGATAATTTTTTAAAAAATACTATTAAAAGTTGTTATATATTTATAAATATATTCGCTTATAGCATTTAAGAAAAACTTTAAACTTTTAGTTGTATCATAATTTTTTTAGTTATCATATGTGTCGTAATTATGTTAATTAGCAATTAAAAAGGAAATCTATATAATAATTAAAAAGAAAAAAATTTACATAATAAAATTACTAATATAAACCACGTTGTTATATATATGGTCAATATACGACTAGTTATATAAGAGCAAACGTGAAAGTCAAATCCATGATTTCTAAGAAACCTAGCCACCTCTCGCCTTCTTCTAATCCATTGGGAGATGACAAGAGATGCATTGAGGCTAGGGGTGGGCACTTTACCCGATATCCGAAGTGGCACCCGAACCCGATCCGAAAAAACCGAACCGAAATCCGAACCGAAGTAGCAAAATACCCGAACGGGTATTGAATAAGGAGAGATTGGATACCCGAACCCGAACGGATAATACCCGAACCCGAATGGATATCCGAAGATAACCGAACATATGTATAATTAACCTTATGTTTCTAGTTTATATCTCTCATTTTATATAAAATATTTATATTGATACTACACATAATTTAAGTTCATATGATATACATACAATTCCGGAAAAAATGATTTGCTACTCACTTAAAATGCATGTCAAGTTTTTTATTTCAAAAATTAACAAAAAGTTATATCCAAAATTAAAAAAAAAACAACTAAATTAGTGCCTTTTTAGTTTTAAAATGTTATGTCCAAATCTATTAACCATTCAATCTATTAAAAATAAAAAAATTAGTTAACTAAAAGTTATATTTTAAAATACAATAAACTTGAGAAATGAAAATTTGAATATTTTTTTTCAAAATCTAAATATCCGAACCCGATCCAAAATAACCGAATCCGAACTAAAAATACCCGAACCCGACCCGAAGTACAGAAATACCCGAACGGGTTCTAGATCTCTATACCGAATTACCCGAAAATCCGAAATACCCGACCCGAACCCGAACGGGTACCCGAACGCCCACCCCTAATTGAGGCTGCTGTACCTTCCATGGGATTTAGTAATTGAGATACTATCTAGAGTTCCGACCACATCTGTGAGACGATTACGTTTTACTTGCAAGCGATGGAACGCTTTATTCAAAGATCAGGAGTTCATCAAGAAGCACATGGATAAAGCACCAAAGCAGTGTAAGGTTCTCACGTTGAGTGATTCAAAGGTTTATTCAATGAATGTAAATCTCAATGGGATTCACGACAACGTTGTTGATCCACAAACGTTGCTGAGCCTAAACGATTTCCACAATCCGGAACAATTCAAGATATATAAAATATTTCACTGTAACGGGTTATTGTTATGCACTACCATGGACTTAAAACTCGTGGTTTGAAACCCTTTTACTGGCCAAATCAGGTGGATCCCATACAGTGATCATTACAAGGATGATTCCAAGTTTGTTCTTGGATACGAAAATAACAAGTCTTGCCAAACCTATAAATATTGAGGTACAGTCTTGAAGATTATAAAGTTGTTGACCATGGAGTCTATGATTTTGAGTCTCATTCGTGGAAGCATCTTAATGACGTGGTCCCCAAAAACTGCAACGTAACATCAAAGGGAGTGTCTTTGAAGGGGAATATTTATTGGATTGCCCATAAAAACTATGAAGAGGATCTCTTACTTACTTTCGATTTTTCAACAGAGAAGTTTAGGTGTTTGTCTATTCCTTTTCCGAGTGTCGATGATGATTGTGTTGCTACAGCTCTCTCAGTTGTTAGAGAAGAACAACTATCAGTATTATATAGCAGTATTTTCAATACACGTCTAAAGATTGAGATATGGATGACGATACATGATAAGATTGATCAGACCAAAGTTGTGTCGTGGAGCAAGTTTTTATCACTGGAACTAGACGAGAATAATCCTCAGATAGATCTTACAACTGTCTCAAGTTTCTTTATGGACGAGGAGAAGAAAGCGGCCGTGTTATGCGATCAGGATTATAGGAATAAGAGGAATACGGACATGGTATACATTGTTGGAGAGGACAATCTGTTAATGAAAATACCCGTAGGAGAATCTAGATTGCAATTTTTGCGTCCAGTTATTCACAATTATGTTCCAAGCTTGGTTCGAATCCAACAGGGTGGAGTAATGACACGAGAACGAAAAAGAAAAAACCGGCATTAGTGGTTATAAACCACCGGAAAGGATTTTTCAGTGTTGAATGTTTTGGGTTGATCTTTACATTATACACATCTTTGAATATTTAATCTTTTTAATGTTTTTTTTGTGGACTTGTCTTCAATTAATGTTTCGGTTTTGACTGTTTATAGTTTTGAATGTGTTAAGATAGTTTATGTTTGAGTGTTGCCGTGTTGTTGTTATGTCTTAATCGTTGATGTTTTATCTCTTGATCGTTAAATGCCTTGTTTGTACGTAGGTTCTTTTTTCATTGTTGAGCAATTTTTGAGAATTATGAAACGAGAGTTTCTGATGATTGATTCGTTTATACGTTGGAGTAAAAGAATTCAAGAACTTTAAAACTAAATGTCTTACATTCGAAGAAGCGACATATGAAGAAAGGGTGTTCATGAGACCGACCAGCGTTATATCACAAGTTTATCTATGTTCATTGGCAGGCAAGCCTTCCTTAAGAAGCTTAAGGAACAACCCCATAATTCATCCAATTATATTCAATTCTCTATCAAACACAATTCACCATAAATTTGGTGATAAATTATGTACATATAAATTATGTACCAACATAGTCCACGTTGTAAAATACAAAGACTATTAGTTAATGGTCTCTATATAAGAGACTAGTAATTACAAGGGCAAACGTGAAAGCCAAAACCCTAATAACCAGCACGCTTTCTTTGAATTTCTTGGAGATGACAGGAGAAACATTAAAATTGCTCCATCTACCATTGGATCTTGAAGATGAAATACTCTCTAAAGTTCGGGAGACGTCTCTGAGACGATTAGACCATCTCCAATGGCTTACTCTATTTTTTACTCTAAAAATAGAGTAACTCTATAATAGAGTTTGAGTTTGCTCTAATGGTACTCTATTTTAGAGTAGAAAATAGAGTGATGAACAAAAAAAAACAAATTATTCTATATTTGGAGTAAACCTATTTTTCATTCTATTATAGAGTGAGAAATAGAGTACCTTTGGAGCATTTTTTACTCTAAACTCTATTTTAGAGTAAAAAATAGAGTGGAGTTGGAGGTGCCCTTAGACTTTACTTGCAAGCGATGGAACGCTCTATTCAAAGATGAAGAATTCATCAAGAAGCACTCGGATAAAGCTGTAAAGCAGTATATGGTTCTCATGTTGAGTGATTTAAGGCTTTATTCTACTAATGTAAATCTTAATGAAATTCACGACAACGTTAATTGTTGATCCACAGACCTTGCTGAGCCTAGACGATTTCCACAATCCGGAACAAGTTGAGATATATAAAATATTTAACTGCAACAGGTTATTGTTATGCACCACCATTTGGCTTTGGCCAACTTAAGAGGCGACTTTAGCCAACATTTTTTCTATATATTAATGCAAATTTTCGCACTAATTATACAAATCTGAGCTCTTTGTCTATTTACATAAATGAAAAGTTATTAACATCGTTGGTGTACCATACTTATTCGACTATACATAATCTTTAGCCGAAAACACCAACACATTCTATGTTACTAGCTCTTGTTCCGGCGAGGAAGTGCCTACTTCTTTTAATAGTCTCTCGTACAACTGCACCAAACCCAAATATTAACTTCAATTTTTATAGTCCTTAACACACAGAAATCACAATATAGTTAGTAGCATACCTGTCTATACAAAGATGAATCGCCATAAGATTTTCTTAACTCAACCACGTTCAGTGACGGCTTTATCTCGAAAACCTGTTTATTCATACAATTGGTTTTTTTTTTTTGCTTAGTTCAATGTAATCACTAAATAGGCTAAAGATAGTGAAATATTATTATGTAACATACCTCAGCTGTTACTGATAAACCAACTTGACCCTTCTGGTTATGTTCTTCTTGCTTTACTTTCAACTGTAAAACAAAATGAAACAAAAATTAAAACAGTTTAACTTTCTTTAAACTCTACAAATTCAACTATCAAAGAAAGAGGAAGAACACATAATAGTGAAGACTCACCTTTGCATTTTTCTTTTGTACACTGAATCCCATTTCTGTAACTGAGTTTTCGATTTTCTCCAGTAAATCTTTTGCTGAGCTATTTGAAGTAAATCTTATTCTCCTCTCTGATACATTCTGAGAGTTGGAAAATAAAACTTTGTTTTAGTATAAATAGTGTCTCAAGCAGAGGTAAACACATTTGAAACAGAGCAGATGAATCTATACCTCTTGTTCAAAGAAACCAGACAGGTCAAGGAAGGAAGACATTCCGATCAACTGAAACGCGTTGATGATAGTCGGTGAATCACTGCCCTTTCCATCTTCCGATCCCTACACAGTTCAGAGCGCATAAGGGACACATTGTACTTGAACCAAAAATGCTTAAAAAGAAGAGAGGCCGTTAGATTCTTACGACGTCTTGGACTGAGAAAGCATCATCGTCTGTGTCAATGTCTTCTTCGTCATCATCATCATCTGGAACAGAAGGAGTATACTCGTGCTTGAACCATTCGCTGGCTTTAATACCTGCGACTGTGATCCTCGTGACAGGATTTGGATCTAGCATTTTCTTGATCATGGTTCTTGCACCAGGTGATAACCATCGTGGTATCGGTGGGTCTCCTTTGCATATCTGATGAAAGATGAAATATTATTATCAATATTATCTTTTTAAACTGAAGATAAGAGATCAAGAGGCGGACTTTACCTTCTGGTAAAGAACTACAAGGTTTCTATCATCAAAAGGGAGACATCCGGTTAAAATCACATACAGGACTACACCACATGACCATATATCAGATGCTGCACCCTCGTAGCCTCTGTTAGCTAAAACCTCAGGCGCAACGTAGTTAGGACTTCCACAGGTTGTATGTAGCAATCCGTCTTCCTGAAAATGGCAAAAGAAAAAATGTTAAAAATTGATTCAATTCAACAACTCTATGTCTGCTTATGTTAATGTATATACCCTAAAATGCTGAGGCAGAGCACTGAGGCCAAAGTCAGTGATCTTTATATGTCCCTTTGCATCAAGAAGAACATTCTCTAGCTGCAATATGATAGAGAAAAAGTTGAATATTAGGGCAAGATTTTCATAATAGGTTGTTAGGGTTTTGGAAGACGTGAGAAACACGGACCTTGAGATCCCTGTGGAAAACACCTTTGATGTGACAGTAACTGATTCCATCGATGAGCTGCTGAAACATTTTTCTTCCCTCAGTTTCTGTTAGCTTTCCGTTTGAAACCTGAGAGATATCAAAGTGTGATTTTAGCTTAAATTTACACTCGTGAGTGAGCTTTTCTTGCGGCAGAAGGTAATGGAGTCTTACAATTTTGTCGAACAATTCTCCTCCGGTTACTAACTCCATCACCATATTGATCTTTGTTTTGCTAGCCAAGACCTGCATGATGACCATAAGGCCCGTTAGTTTCAAGATGCTTGAGATGAGATGTTTGAAAATTTAAAAGTTTGCTCGTAATTAAAAGTGAATAAATTTTAGAAATGTGATCTCAATCATATCCAAGAAAATCCATAATAATAACAAAACCCTTAGGTGTCCAAAATCTACACGAACACATAAAATAATAGGTTAACCACAACACGACCTTAGACTTGAAACGTGAACCACGTGTGTTCAATATGTCTAGCACATAATCGGTTGCTTGACCAAAAAGTCAACATTGATCCGAGTTACAAGGTAAAGCAAAACTCAAAGAAGTGAGAGATAACAAGAAGTCAACAATAAACGTCTTCCACTCTTTTAACCCAAATGTACAGCAACACCAAAATAACACTAATAATGCATAAAACTACATATTAATAACATTATCGTAACAAGAAGAAACGTATGCGTAAGATCAAAGTGGGTCCATATGGATAAAAAGCTTCAAAAAGGTCCTAAGATTAGGCAATTATTAACGATCAGCGCCATATCTTGCCATTTTCACGACATGAATTTGGGACCCACGTTGAATTGAAAAGGTCAAGTTACCGGCAAATCCAGCAAGCATTTCGATAATGGAATTATTATTTTTTTTTTAAGGATAATTTTATGTAAACAGTGGCTAATTTGGCAACGTGAAAAACAAGCTAAAGGAACATACATCGGTACGAAACTTTTAAAGTGATTAAACCGAATGACTTGTAAGATATTCTCAAAAGCAACAATATGTAGTTTCAGAGACAATCTGATGTCTAGTCCTCAAAGTCAGCAAGTTCTAACCACTTTTGTTTGATAAGATAAAAACTAAACTAAAAATAGGATGGTATTAGTGATTCCAGACCTCTTAATCTAAATTACAGCAAAAAAAATATGGGATTAAATTTTAATAAATAAATATATATAAGCAATAATTGAGAAAATTTAAGTTTTCACTTTCTGTCAGACTCAGGTACTAAATAAAAGAAAAGAACCTACCTACACCACAACCAAACAAACGAAATAAATAAATAATCCAAATTGCTATACTAATCAAAGAAAGAATCATTCGATAATCCAGCAAGATTATAGGAGTATTTTTTAATCAAAAAGCTAATTACACAAAATTAAATTGGGTAAGATTATTTGGGATACTCACCTCATGTAATCTGACAATGTTGGGATGTTTCAGCATTTTCAGCGTTCTGATCTCTCTTTTTATCTGCAAAATTAATTAATTACGATATCTATTAAATAACAAATTCCAACAAATCTCCCGGCGATTTTTTCGCCTAGAAGTCACCGAAAAAAATTAATTTGAATAACATCGATTATATGGAAAACGTAAAAAAAAAAAAAAAACCTGCAAGGAGAAGTTGAGATCGGCGATACGAGACTTGTCGATGATTTTAACAGCGAACGGTTGACCAGACACGGTGTCTTTAGCGAATTTTACTTTTCCGAAATTACCCTCGCCTAGCGTTCTTCCAAGCTCGTATTTCCCCAGTCGCATTCCCTTCCTCACCTCCTTCTTCTCTTCCGCTTGCTCTCTCACCATCCAATCACCGGTTTAGAAAATTTTCCAAGGAAGCCAAAATAAAAAACAGAGAATTAAAACGATTTAACGAATGCTCGCTTGAATCTGTCCCGATTAAATTGCGTCTATGGCTTTTAGCTGTGTATGTATGTGTGAGGGAGATATGTATATATATTTGAAAGAGAGGAAGAAGATTGGGAAGAAGAAGAGAAGAAGAGGCTGTTGAAATCGAAGAGAGGACGCCACTTCTCGTTGCTTCCTCCCTTCCTTTTTATATTCCCACTTTATTTATTTCTGATTATTTTAATTCTTTTTTTTTTGGTTTCTTGTTACACAGATTTTTTATTGGATAACAATTAACGTGTTAATCTTTTTCTTTTTTTTCTCAAAACCATAATTATCTGAACGATAAAAATTGTCTAATACAGAAAATCTTGCTTAAAAATTGATTCATTTTAAAAATTATTATTTATAAAGTTGTTATTTTTTACAACAGGGAGCATCTTTAATTGAATTACATTATTTTTTTGTTGGAGTATACGTAAAATAAGATGTATTATCAAGATGCATGTGTATTTTATATGTGTGCTTGTAGACATCTACGGGCCCACGTTATTTGCTGCACTTGTTTTTATGCTGAAATTAAATAAATTAATCTATATAATAGATTCATGAGAACTTTGGTTTTATAATAAGCTGGAAAGAGACGCTATGTTGCCCTTTTTATATAAGATCTTGTTGTGGAGCAGTTTCGATTTTGTTTCAGATTTTAGAAATTTCTCTTTTATATAAATATTTAAGCGTGTGATGATAGTAAACTGAACACGAACCGAAAAAATATTATCAAACCGGAACCAGAACTTGTCAAATGATCCAAATTCTAATATTCAAAAAATCATAATCGAACTCCACCCTAGCCAAAATAGTTTGGATATCCGAAAATATCCAAATCATAATTGTATACTTAAATATTTTAATTATTTTTAGATCTAATATTTAAAGAATTTTCAAAATACCTGAAAATATTCAAAAAAATTATCCAAAATAGCCAAAAATAAATATCTGAAATTAATCAAAACATCAAAATATCTAAAATACATACCATTTTTACACCCAAATATTCTAACTGAATCGATTTTCTTATTAATTTTAGATATTTAGTCATATAATATTCAAATTTATATGTTATATTAGTTTTTATTATTTTGATTTTGAAGATTTTAAAGTATATTTGAATTTTTAGTTTTAAAAACAATTGAAATAGGTATTTTGAACCAAAATCGAACCTCAAGAATCCAAACTAAACCTGAACCAAAATGTATTAATATTTTAATAGAATTAAATTTTTACTGCTAGAAACCAAAATCCGAATAGATCCGAAGAAAACCCAAATGGATACACAAACGCACATCCCTAAATCAACTTGAATTTTTTTCGATTATCATAGAATTTGCTTTAAATATTTTAAAGTGCATTGATTTTTCATCAAATCTCTTAAACTATATAATCATAAAATTTACAGATTTCTTAAATGTTCATGGTTACACAATTCAGGGCCGGCTCATTGGGGGGACGGTGCGGCCGCTCAGGGCTCAAGCCGGTGTCCTCCGTATAATAATAACTAGATGTTTTACCCGCACTTGCGGACTTAATCGTTTTACACATATATATTAGTTTATATTTTATTAATTCAAAAATCAGCATGATAACTTATAATTTATGTTTTCAAAATAAAAAAATAAAACATCAAATTATATATATATATATATATATATATAAATATATGACGTAAATTTAATTAAAATATATATGTTTATTATTGTGCTGAAATTTTAAAAGAAAACATTCACATATTAAAAATAATTTAGTAAATATATTTATACAAATTTAGTTGATTAATTTTTAATTATAAATTTTTTATTTGTTATTTTCTAAATTTATAATTGAAAAATAAATTTTAAGATTACAACACAATATATAAGAATTATCTTATTTAAGAAAATTAATATTTTTAATAAAATTCATTTGTAGTTATATAATTAATTATATATAAAATTCATTAAGGGTAACAATGACCTTAACCGCTTAATTATTAAATGTTTTAAGATAACAACACAATGTAAAAATTATCTTTTTAAAAAGAAAATTAATATTATAAATAAAAATTTGTTTTTGATTATATAAAATATGTTTTAAGATAACTACACAATCTAAAATTTATCTTTTTGAAAAGAAAATTAATATTATAAATAAAAATTCATTTTTGATTATATAGTTAATTATATACAAATTTATTAAGGGTGGTATAGATATTAACCGCACTAACTTTTAAGGTGAGAGCTCTGTTGCAAAAATTTACTTCGCAAATAATATTATAGATTAATGGGTCCAATTTTTTTTATATATCTATATTTTTATATATGAAAAATTATAAATATAATAAATAAAATTGAAAAGAGCCCAAAATTATTTGATATGTATATATTTTTATTTTCATTACAAAATATTACTGATTAAGCTTTTAAAAATATTTTAAACATGATATGTATATAAATTTTAGGGGGAAAAAAATATTTTTTTCTTTAGAATCCCTAACAGTGTTGAGCCGGTCCTGACCAATTTATAAACCTTACTGCTGCGAGAAGTATCACAAACAATAAACCTCATAACCTGTTAAATTTTTAAAAATGTTCAAGTGATCATATTCATAGGATTAATATCTGATTTCCTTTAGAAATCGAAGGTCTTCAAATCTTCGTAATCGTAATTATTTTTAACACCGTTTCCTTGCATGATTTACTATTTACTATTTACTAATTACAATTTAAAACACTTTTGGTTTGCGTCTCTTGTAGACAAACAATTTCAGTGTAGACGTTTTTAAGTATGTTTTTTATTGGTGTGAATGTGAGATAGGCAAACGTTTAATTAAAAATATATACACGCGTTTGTAACGTAAATGAAATTGCATTTCATTTGTTGACAACTAGCAAAAGTAGTTGTTTTAAGATCTCAGATGTATTTTCTAATGTTTGATTCTTCCAAAACGAAATCATAACTTAGATTATAGAATTTATTTTAGGAATACATCGAAAATAAGATAAACTAGATTTTGATCCGCGCTTTCAAAGCGCGGGTTTATTTTTGTTTTTTTTCAATTGACAAATATTTAGTAAATGTCACATTTCATATATTTGTATTTTATTTTATAAAAGACTTAAAAATTTTATCTTTATTTATCGTATTTCATTTTAAATGACTATTTATGTTAAAAAAATTAAACTTTATTTTTTTAATGAATTAAGTTGGTATAACTTTGATAAATTAATTTTATTATGGGGTTAATATTTTAATTAAAAAATTATATACTTTTAATAAAGATTTATACTTTTCAATAAAAAAATCAATTATTTTTATGAATGCTTAAATTATATTAAGAAAAGAAAAAAAATAATAATTAAGAATAATTGAAAAAAATTATTTGAACTTGGACTCAATGACCCAAAGGAAAAAAAAGTGAGAATTGAATCTGATTTTTTAATAGGCCCAAATGGCCCAAAAGATATTTGATTTGGGCTGGATCCAAAAATAATGACTCAATATAGATTTGTTATTAATATTACTTAATTGCCCTTAATGAAACATGCAATGTTAGTGAAGGAAATATGTCCCTAAGGTAATTATGACAATAGGATCCTGTTTTAATAGTATAGATAAGAGTATATATTACGTTGGAAATCAGCAACAAACAAATTTTCTAGTAGTGATACTAATCATGAAATTGAAAATTTTCTTAGGTGAATACTTGAGCGAGGCATAGGTACATTCAATTATTTCAAAGTAGTTTTGAATTAGAAGCATAATGTCATAATTCAGCTTATTAATTTAACTATTCAAGTATGGTGGTCCTAATAAGATACATTATTGACTATAATAGAGTTCTTCCTAAAACGTGGTGATAAAAGTTGCTATTATTTAGAAAAGACGTGTTAGAGATCTCTCCTCGTAAACTAGAATTTTAGAAAGATAAATGTTAAAAAATGTACTTGTTTCAGATTAATTTTGAGTATATACACATGAAAACTTAATAATCTGTAAAAATCGTATATTCTACGTACTTTTTATCCGACTATTGTTAAGACAACAAACTTTCATATATATAAATAGAAAAGCCTATATCATTTTCCAAATTAGTGGCTCTTGGTTTCAACTTCTCACTTCTTTGGTTATGAAAAAGGTCATATGTTAATGTGTCACATGTTTCTCAATGCTCATAAGATGTCTATATAAGATTGCAGTTGTTAAATGATGTGGCTGAGATAAATAATGAATCTGGAAGGAGGAAACTAAACTAAACTAAACATAACTAAAAGTTAATGTGTCAAAACGTGTTTGGATGGCCGATGGTAGTGCTGCTACCGGCTGCCGCCATTGCCGCTCAACGTTCGGTTACATTTTATTTTCCTATATATTGATTAATGATTATGGTATCCAGTGTAACCGGAACTTTTAATATATAAAAAAATGTTTTCGCTTTAGTTAAAAAAAAGTGTGTTCATCTTTTTTTCCGAGAATTCAAACATTATAAATAGTCAGTCGAATCGAACTCGGGTGGTGGAAGTTACGACCGCAACTTTTTTACCACAGCTTACTAATATAATACCAAAAAAGAATGTATAATATGTAACAAAGTTTGCGTGAGGTTGTAATTTGTATTTTTCAGCTTGTACTACTGTTTTCACTTGAGCCATTTTTGCAAGTTCATGTTATTAAATAGTACAGCACCTAAATTATATATCGTTTATCAATAGTGCCAATATTTGAAACATGAATCCATATTTCCATTAATAATTACAGAAAATGTAAGCCGTTAACCAAAATAGAGGATGTGGTTCCAAATATATGTAAGCAAACTATACATGATATTGAATCAACGCACCATACTGCTCGTTGCACACAAAATCAATCATAGAGATGGTGTCCACCCAAAGAAAGCAAGTTTGATGATTGATGATCAAGTGGCTATCGTTATAGCATAACTGGTCCATACATAATACGGTTTCGATTTTTCTCCAAGTTATAACACATCACTAAGAAATAATGAGTAAACATATAATGACGTGGTAGGCCGAGAAAGGGTGAATAAAACATGAGATATTTGGGAGAATGGAGGATCCGGGCAGTAGCACGTGATTTAACCAACCAACTGATGACTGACTGGCGTGACCATTGCAGCCATGTGTGGTTGCTCTCTTTTTCATTTTTTCCAACCACAAAATTTTCTTGTCTTTCTAAAAGAAAATCAACGAAAATGAATTAATAGGTCGCATTCTTATTCGTTTCAATTTCGTATGGTTCAATTCATGTATGTTATATTGAACAACACACTAACCTAGGTTATCTCAACATGTTAAATAACAAATTAATAGATGATCTCAGTATAGTTACAATATATCATCCAATTGATTTCTTAATCTTTAGCTATATAATACTATAAGTATGCAAGATGTTCCAAATTAAACTTTCATTTGCCACGTACTTATTCATTGGTTAGTTGTGACTTGTGAGTCTTGTGACTAAAAATCTACTCTATTAAAATAGAGTCCTATTTTTTATCTATCATACACAAGTCTATGTTAGACCATTTATTATAAATTTAACTAAACATCCTAAAATTACTCATATATAATATTCTCCTAACAAAAAATATACATCTAAACAATAACATTTCTAAGAAAATATAAAAATATTGTCATTAGGTAATTATCATTTAACTGTTTATTATATTTAATAGATCATATTTAATATATTTCAGTAACTAATTTTGAAATTAAATAGTATAGCCTAATTCTTTTTAAATTATCAAATTAAATTTTTATATAAAACAAAATAAATAATATTTTATTATTTGTAACATTTTATGTTTGATATTTTAGTAAAAATAAAAACGTTAAACTGAAATATAATATATTAAATAAAATAATATTAAAAAATTAATTTATTCGCATATAAACATTTCGAGAATAAAAATTTCTAAACAAAGAAGCTAATAATTTATTTTATTAAATCATATAAAACTAATGTTTAAAATGAAACTATTAATATTGATGTTGTATTTTAAATAAATAAACAAAAATACTTCATTAATATATGATTTGTACAATATCATCACATAAATTTCAACAAATAAAAAATTTTAAAATAACAATTATATACATAAAATTAATATTAAATATATTTCTTTATAACATATTTATATTTTAAAAGTTAATTTAAAAAATTAAATATATCCGCACAGATGTGCGGGTTAATATCTAGTAAATAATTAAATTCAACTTTCTCCCATCAGGCCCATCACCTTTCGTTTCACTACAACTAACGTAATTAATACTTTTAGCATATAGTTTCCTCGTTTTCTTATCATCCAATGGGTTACCACATATACTTCTGCCGTTCTGCGTCGTATCCGAGTGCGACTTCTCGTTGCTTAAGATACCGTTTTGGCCTCACAATTGACAAAGATGTATAAGTGTGTGACCCTTTGCTTAAAATACCGGTTTGGGCTCACAAATTTTGTTTTTTTCTTTTTACCAAAAAACAAAATTTTGTTTTTCCTTAAGTAATTTGTCTAAATTTATATATGCCCTTTTCGAAAAAATTGTTATACTATGTACCCCATATTAAATCATTTTTCCATCCTCCCCTCGGCGTGTCTTTTTGTGATTTGATGTTTGTGGACTCTATAGTCTATAGATTTAGTTTCGTTTTAACTCTGTCTTCTTTCTATTAATGACCCAGTAACACATCAATGGTTATCAAATGCATTATGTATGGGTTGTTACTTAGCTAGTTATATATATATATATATTACGTGTTAGTTTATAAATTTTACAAATTTTAAAAGTTTTATATAAATAACACGATCAAGTGACCATGCGGTCCATGCCATTATAAAAGCCAACGGATATAGTAGTCTAGTCCATGATTTTATAGGTACATTTCACCTGCCAGAGCCAGAGAATATAATTCAAAAGGTCGTCACTTTTCAGATCGAAGTAATTATCCACTTAGTAGATGGGCACGCAAACATTAGTTAAGCAAAACATATTCCTCAAAATTTAAATTTTTTTTTTTTTTTGAAACACATTGCATTCATAAATCAGGACAAGACCACGTCATATTTAAATAGATGCTTAAAAACGATGCATGATAATATTTAAGGAGTGACGATGCATGATAGAGTTAGAGACGAAATATTGAATATACACCTAATGGCGGGAAACAAACAAGGACACGACAGGCAGTAATATTAACCACATCGTGACATTCTCGACCACAAATAAGGCAGTTGAACTCATATAATCTTTGTGTGCCCATGTGAGAGTGATCTATCTATAAATGTGCATATGTATCCTTTGGTATCTAAATAAGTGGCCCCCATGTTTATGTTTTGAGTCGAATGTCTCCCATCTAAATTTCGTCGCATTCATAATAATCGCAAGCGGGTCCTATTATGCTCCTAGCGTATTACATATGATTAATTGCATTCGTATTCGAATATATATATCGATGATCAGCTAAGAAAATTATTTGCCCTACCAAATCGAATAAATGATTATTAGTAAACTTTTTGTGATGATATGCATCCCAGTTTTGAGAATTATCCATTAAGATACGGTTTTCTAAAGTGCCAAACATGAACTAGTTTGCACTAAAAAAATCTACCTAATCTTTTATATATTAATTGAAAAATATTACAATATTTTTTGGTAGTCACGTATCTCACTATGAAGATTTTTAGAATCATTAAAAAAATAGTTTGGTTCATCTAAATATATAATAAATTTTTTATTAATCTAACAATAAATTCATTATTAATAAATTCATTATTAATATTCTTCATTATTTCTTTAAATAAAAATTACAGAAATTTGAATAATAAAATTTTGATAAAACTTAGTGTTTTTTCTATCATATTTGTTTAATTTTAAACTATTAAAATAAATTTAACAACCATATTAATCATATAATAAAAATTTATATTTTTCTGTATATGTTATATTTTAAATTTTTAAAAACGACTATAAATTACTAAAACTGTTAAAAGACTCACACTCAAATTTATGATCCATAATTTAAAATTTTTGTTATGACAAGATACAAATGATTACAAAATCATATAAGTCGAAAATCTCATTTAATAAGTATGAAGATTAATATATATATATATATATTGTTTTAAATTAAACAATATACCATATAAAAATACATAAAAAAATTAATTTAGAAATTACTTTGAATTTTTTTCCCTTTTGATAAAAGCTTTGAACAAATATTAACAACTTAAATTTTTAAAAATTATAAATTACTAAAACTATTGATCCCACAATGAATATTTTATTATCAGTAATTTAAAGTTTTTGTTATAGAAGATACAAATAATAAAAAATCATATGAGTAGAAAACATCATTTAATAGATATCAATCTAAAATATACTATATATATATGTTAATATCATTTATATTTAATTATCTATCATATCAAAAAAAAAATACTATTGTTTGTTAATAAAATTTATTTAGACGTTTGCTCAATTTAATTGTATATGTAATAATTACTGACTTTTAATTATTCAATATATTTATTATTTTATACTATATAAAACATATAATACATAAATAATTTATATATATAAAGTTTATCATGTGCAAGATGCGGATATTAACCTAGTAGTTACTATAACGTTAATATATTTGCGAATATGGAAACGTTTACGTCGATTATATTAGTATGTAGTCGTTTGGATTTTGGAATGCATCCTGTTTTTTTGTTGTTGCTATATTTGTTTTGAAGGTCTGAAGTCTCATGTTAGTTACAAAACAAAAAAAAGTCTCATGTTGAATTGTGGGGAATATTCTTTATCTCTAGCCGATAGCGCACTTAACTAAAAATATATAGTAGAAGTATATAGAAAAGAGAGTCCTTTTTCAAAAAAAAAAAAGTAAATAGAAAAGAGACTTTGTGATAACCAACGTAATTTCGTAAAGGATCCTAGATTCCACAACAATAATTTATTCACACGTCAATTTAGAGTGTTTAAATATATATTGCGATTACTTTTCATACATTTAACGTAGAGTTTTCCTAAAAGCGACACATTAAAGTACTAAACAATTCCTAATTTAGTGGATAAATGAATCTCCTTCTCTTACAAATCTTATCCAAACTAAATCCACATCTACTTGCCTATCTATAGACTATAGCTTATACGCATAAAAAAGACACATGACACAAAGTCACAAACCTTTCCATCGGCGAAGAGGCAAATATAGCTTAAGTCTACCCCCAAGAATGCCTAATTGGATGCTTAATTGATATAAAGGATGCTTAATTGATATAATTCTAAGTTACACAACTATTCGTCCAAAATAATAAAAAGGAGGTACAAGAACCATGTAATTTTGGGTTTTACTAAAAAATCAAAAGATCGACACATGCTGTTTACCGAATCATATTACCAACAATTAAAAGTCTAGGTTTATGCAGGTAGAACTATTTAATAGATTTATGTATTTTAATTCAATTCTAAAATTAGTATGTGGGTAGTAGTGAAAAAGTGTATGAACAAACTCGAATCAACTTAAAAAAAACAAAAGAGAGCAAAAATGTATTGAAGTAAATATCTGTTTAAAGATTTGTATATTATTATGTGAATTAATAAATTTAAAACTTTTAACCCGTATTTGTATCATTCTTAAAACCTGATTTTCTTATTGTTTTAAAAATACATATTTATCTAACGAGTTTATTTTTCTTGCGTCTACGACCCAACGAATGCTAGGTTTTTACTGATGTATAAAGATTTAACACACATCCATAGGCAACAAAAATGATACGCTTTCAATAGAACTTTTAAAATCAATCCAGAATTCCGTCAGATTTATTGAGACTTTATTTGGTTAATTTCTTTTAAGTTTCTATTTTGATTGGTGGCAGATATGATAATTCGAACATCCGCGTATATATTTTCCTATCTGGTTCTCAAGCGTCAGATGTACATATCAACTTGACCAGATTAGAAGATACCGTAGATTATTCAACTAAACGCAATATCTTAAAACGTATTGTGTAATAGACTTATAACTTATAACTAGTAGTAGTATTAAGTATTAACAATCCAAAAGTACATGTTATGGTATACAATATGGTACGCTAAATAATACAGTTAGTTGATACCAGTTGAATCTCCAACCCTTGGGAGCAAGAAAGGAGAAAGCACACATTTGATGTCAGCAAAAAGGGGAAGTTAAATATAGATATGATTCTTGACCAAAGATTATTATAATTTTAGCAATTATAAGCAAACGAATACACTTTAATTTGGAAAAGTGAAACCACCACATATGATTAAAAAGAGCACTGAATATTGTTATTATAAGTTTGTGATGTGAGGCAAGCAATCACTTACCTCTAACACCAGCCACTACTCGACCACTGGAGTGGGGGCAAAAGCCAAAGTGCCAATAGATAAAAAGCGAAAGTTTTAAACTAATATATAATCCAAGTGTTCCTCGTCTGTTGATCCATGTGGCCATAGATTCCCTTTAGTATCATATTTTAACTAACACAAAAGCAAGTGCCATAGGCTAATGGCTAATGGGTAAAACTTCGTTTGATCCTTAGAACAAAGCTCTTCTCCAAATGGTGAAACGACGTACTTCCTAACATCATTGCCAGCAAGCTATTTGAAACACCCGCCCCTTCCCATTTCCGACCGGGGTTCCAGGGCACGGGATTTAGGACACACATGTCTATTTTCCCGACATCTCCGTGTGTCCCGTTTCTGGTCCCATGAGTTTCAGTTGCATTTCCTTCCTTACCGTTGACATTTCCACTTATAGTTCTACAAAAAGGGAGAGGGAAAAGAGGGTGAGTACTAGTACTCAGTGAGGCGATCCTAGACCAGTCTCCCCCATGAGCCTCTATACGGCTCAATGCGAAACGAGAACCGTCTAGACACTACACTCAGTCGATGCAACCTATCAGCTAGTTAATAAGTTTCATTTCACAATCAAGCACTGTAATGAACTCAGTCATCACTCAATCATAGAATACGGTTTATTATTTAAGACACAACATCCTAGGACTTTAGGACCTACACAGCTCAAGCGGACCATTCCTCCCCTTTTCTTGCTGCATCCTGTGAAGTCGCCTGCCCTGGTAGGCCCGCCGCCCAGTTCCTCGGGTTCGGACCGCCTTTGCAGTGTATTACGACCCCTTCCCGCCAAGACTCGGCGTGACTCAATCTTACCGGCGCCTCTATTCTTACCCTGCCATTTTTATCTGATGCTATGGCCCCGCATCTCCGCCGTTTTTGAACGCTACGGCCGCCGCGTTTCATTTCTTTCCACCCTTCCCCGGGTACTTTATCCCACCCTTCTTGGGTCATTTATTCCACCCTTCTTGGGTCATTTATTCCACCCTTTCCGGGTACTTTCTAATCAATCATTTTCTTTCCTTTTTCTTATCATTTCCTTTTCCTTATTCTTTAGACTCTTTCTTTACTTTCATTTCTAGACGCCACCCGTTCTCGGTGTCACACACAATTCAGTAAACAACCATCTCACGGATGTCCTACTATTCATCTAATCAACCGGTTAACGTTTACTATTAACCTACTTTTAATTCTTTCTAAGCATCCTAGCTTTCAACCACAATCAAGAATAGATCATCGACCAACCAAACATTCATCATTCAAGTAACACAACAATCCGTTTACTGTCCTTAATCAGCGCGAGCGTTCTTATGCAGTATGATCTATCACCCTAACATCAATCAAGATCTAAACCATCCTAATTCCTCATTCAACAGTATACAAGATCATGAACAAGATCTGGAATAGAACACCTCACCTTAGCCTAAATCTGGATCTGGATCTGAGAATAGGGGGTAAGAGAAAGCGGGATCTGAGATCTATGACACCACGCGGCCACCACCACCACTCGCGGCTGCTCACGGCGAGGAGAGAGAGACGCGGCCGAGAGAGAGAGGAGAGAAGGAGTCGCGGCGAGGAGAGAGAGAAGAGACGCGGCGAAGAGAGAGAAGGAGAAGAGAGGCGGCGCGAGGAGAGAGAGAGAGTCGACGGCTAGGGCTTCCAGTCTCCGGGAATTCTCTGCAGGGCTTCGCTTCTAGATTTCTGATGAGAGAAAAAGAAGTGGAGGCTTGCTTTTATAGGGAAAGAGGTAGGGAAAACCCTAGGGTTTTCCAATTGGGCTGCAGAGGACCCATTAGCATTTAAAATTTTTAAATGGGCCGGTTTTGGGGTGTTACAATTCTCCCCCTCTTATTCGGAATTCGTCCCGAATTCCAAATCTTCAATTCGAACTTAACATCCCAAAACTGGGGTGGGTTTCCAAACACAATCAAGGGAAGCACGAAATGACATCCTACTTGCTCAAGATCATTTAAAACCAACAATGAATTTAATAAATGGAATGGAGTAGGACTACAACGAATAAATAAGTCTCAAGGTATCGCCAAAATCCGCGAATAACCTTATAGCAAGAAACGAAAAGCTAAAACCAATGCGGAAGGAAGAAAAACCGTGTCCTACTCCTACTAGCTGACTTCAGAAAACACATCTAGCCACTTCGTACTGGAGACTTCTGCTCCCCGTCCGGCTTAGGACCAGCCGCTCGGCCACTCCCCGTCGGCGACGCCGGCTCCTCTTCCCAGTCTGAGTCCTCCGATGGATCCTCTTCCACCTCTACGTCCTCCTCAGAGCTCGAGATAGCGACAACCCGACGAGTAAGCGTCCGTTCAGCCTCCATTGCCTGACCGGCCATCCGGTTCACCAAGGCGAATTCCAATGGTTCCAACACACCAATCAGCCTGCCCTGAATCTCCTCGCGGAGTCCTGCCTTGTACCACCGGCACCAATCCTCCGCTGTCTTGGGCTTGCATCTTTTGGCTGACTCCAGGAATTCCTCTGTGTACTCCCGGACTGAGCGCAGTCCTTGCCTGGCCTGCGTCAATGTTCCACACCGACACATTCCGGTTATGCTCCTCAGACTCCCTGCATCAATGCTCGGAATCTTTCTTGGACGTCCACGTTTTCTCGTTGGTACACTGTCCTCCATCCTGATCGGCCCCGGACTTGCCCTAGTCGGCCCCGTCTTCCTGGGGCGCCCTCGGCCCCTTGTGGGCGGCGTCGTGTCAACTTCAGGTGCAAACTGGAAAGTACCCTGACCCTGGTACAATCGCCTGTACTCGGCTGCCCGCTGGAAATGAGGCATCAAAATCCGACGACTCACGGTCGTCTCCTGAATGGGGGCGTTCGGCGGCTCCGCGAACTCCATTTCCTCCTCGTCTGGGAAGAGTGCAGGTACCACATCGCCCCAAGCGTCACGGTAGGGCTTGCGGGCGTAAGCCCTTGTCCCTTTTGGTCCATAGCGCATGCGTCTTTCTCCGAGCTCGTGATGCACTGGTGAAGACATCCTGCAGCGTAAAATCAAGACCTGATCAGTACCTAATAGAAGACATGCATAGATGGCAGTTTTCAATCAATTCTCAAGCTAGAGCTGCTTTAACAGACAAAATCCCAGTGTGGTTCTTATCATCCCTTTTTGCCCCAAGATGACCCTTTTTTTACAGTCAGCCTTTTTACCCTATGAAGATCCCATATCCTTATTAACATTTTGCATTCTGTTCCAAGATGACTCTCCATCATCCCTTTTACTCCAAGATGATCCTCCATCATCCTTTTTACCCCAAGATGATCCTCCATCATCCTTTTTACCCCAAGAAGATCCTTAGTTTGGTCCTCACCATCTGAAATCGGTTTTTCTCCCACTACTCGTCCGTCCGTCCCTTGGCCGCCCCGGGTTGCTCCTTCCTCGTCGGCGGGCCCACGCCCTGATGGTGGGACCCGCGCCCATATTTCCCTTTTTTTTTTTTTTTTTTTTTTTTTTTTTTTTTTGGGAACAAGCTTCACTGTGATATCTGAATGCCAGAAGTCCATTTCTTTGCAGGGTTTAATCCCTCCGTGAAGTTGCGCACGCCTCGGCCTTGCGTCCGTCTCTCCTTCCCCGGCCTCCCCGGCCCGATGCGGGGCGGTGTCGTCCGCGAGCCGCTTCCCTCCAGCTCGAATGTCCGGCTTTCCATTACCCCTTCGACTTGACGTGCTAGGCGACTAATCCCTCTGTATACTTGCCTTACAACTCCTTGTTACCCATTTCTGAACCTCTGAAACTCCACTACACCGCAGTACGAAGACTTTTTGTTAACCCGATCTCGGCCGGAAACTCTGAGCTGTTTGAATTCTCCTTCAACATTAGCTATGACGGTCGAACAGAACCATAAGGGAAATGGGCAACGGTGAGAAATGCTGATCCCTTAAGTTAGTATTAAGGGACCTTAACCTGGCTCTGATACCAATTGAAACACCCGCCCCTTCCCATTTCCGACCGGGGTTCCAGGGCACGGGATTTAGGACACACATGTCTATTTTCCCGACATCTCCGTGTGTCCCGTTTCTGGTCCCATGAGTTTCAGTTGCATTTCCTTCCTTACCGTTGACATTTCCACTTATAGTTCTGCAAAAAGGGAGAGGGAAAAGAGGGTGAGTACTAGTACTCAGTGAGGCGATCCTAGACCAGTCTCCCCCATGAGCCTCTATACGGCTCAATGCGAAACGAGAACCGTCTAGACACTACACTCAGTCGATGCAACCTATCAGCTAGTTAATAAGTTTCATTTCACAATCAAGCACTGTAATGAACTCAGTCATCACTCAATCATAGAATACGGTTTATTATTTAAGACACAACATCCTAGGACTTTAGGACCTACACAGCTCAAGCGGACCATTCCTCCCCTTTTCTTGCTGCATCCTGTGAAGTCGCCTGCCCTGGTAGGCCCGCCGCCCAGTTCCTCGGGTTCGGACCGCCTTTGCAGTGTATTACGACCCCTTCCCGCCAAGACTCGGCGTGACTCAATCTTACCGGCGCCTCTATTCTTACCCTGCCATTTTTATCTGATGCTATGGCCCCGCATCTCCGCCGTTTTTGAACGCTACGGCCGCCGCGTTTCATTTCTTTCCACCCTTCCCCGGGTACTTTATCCCACCCTTCTTGGGTCATTTATTCCACCCTTCTTGGGTCATTTATTCCACCCTTTCCGGGTACTTTCTAATCAATCATTTTCTTTCCTTTTTCTTATCATTTCCTTTTCCTTATTCTTTAGACTCTTTCTTTACTTTCATTTCTAGACGCCACCCGTTCTCGGTGTCACACACAATTCAGTAAACAACCATCTCACGGATGTCCTACTATTCATCTAATCAACCGGTTAACGTTTACTATTAACCTACTTTTAATTCTTTCTAAGCATCCTAGCTTTCAACCACAATCAAGAATAGATCATCGACCAACCAAACATTCATCATTCAAGTAACACAACAATCCGTTTACTGTCCTTAATCAGCGCGAGCGTTCTTATGCAGTATGATCTATCACCCTAACATCAATCAAGATCTAAACCATCCTAATTCCTCATTCAACAGTATACAAGATCATGAACAAGATCTGGAATAGAACACCTCACCTTAGCCTAGATCTGGATCTGGATCTGAGAATAGGGGGTAAGAGAAAGCGGGATCTGAGATCTATGACACCACGCGGCCACCACCACCACTCGCGGCTGCTCACGGCGAGGAGAGAGAGACGCGGCCGAGAGAGAGAGGAGAGAAGGAGTCGCGGCGAGGAGAGAGAGAAGAGACGCGGCGAAGAGAGAGAAGGAGAAGAGAGGCGGCGCGAGGAGAGAGAGAGAGTCGACGGCTAGGGCTTCCAGTCTCCGGGAATTCTCTGCAGGGCTTCGCTTCTAGATTTCTGATGAGAGAAAAAGAAGTGGAGACTTGCTTTTATAGGGAAAGAGGTAGGGAAAACCCTAGGGTTTTCCAATTGGGCTGCAGAGGACCCATTAACATTTAAAATTTTTAAATGGGCCGGTTTTGAGGTGTTACACTATTACTCGAACGATGTCCCACCAATGTGTTCATTTATAATAAAAGTGTTTTATTTTCACTATATAAAATTTTGCAGAGAAAAAAATAGACTTATATTCGAATTGTCTAAAATGATGGGGGTGAGCAAGTGATTAGACTTCTAATCTCAAGAGTTTTGGGCCGGTAAGGTTCACTAATAAGCCCACCTTATTATACAAGTCTTCTAACCCAGAACGTGCGATATATCATATATGTATATACCCAAAGAGATCTACATGATGAAACCAAACGAGAAGAAAAAGAAACATAAACAAAAGATTCAGACACAACAAACATATTTAACGATCAGCAACAAAAACAACATCATCCATCTTAAAAAGCTGTAATAACTCCTCTCTGGATATTATTGATCTCCTACATTTTAAAGCTCAGCATCATCATCGTTCAAGGTATCCTCCTTAACTTTCTTTGACTTGTGCGACACGCTATCTTTAGCGTGCTCTGTTTTCTTTGCAGCTGAGTCGTAGCTTTGAGACGCTTTATCTTTCGCCGACTCTAAAGTCTCATCTGCTTTGGACTTCGCAGTCTCGTAGCTTTCTTTACTCTTGTCCTTGGCACTCTTACTCTCTCTCTCCGCTTCCTCCTTCAACCTCTCCGCCTTCTCCTTAGCCGCACTCGTCAGATCGCTCGCTTTCTCCTTAGCCGCCTCAACCGTTTCTTCCAACCTCACCTTAGCGTCTCCTGCTTTGCGTTTAGCTGCGTCTTTAGCTTCTTTAGCCTTCTCCGACACCGTGTCCCCCACGTTAGGGTAGCTTTCATCATCTCCGTGCTTGATTCCGACTTTCTCTTTAGCCCAATCAGTCCATGACTCATCGCTGTTATCTCCGGACAAACTGTCTTTAACTTTTTTTGACTTGTGAGTCAAGTCATCTTTAACTTGACCGGCTGAATCGTAGCTCTGCGATGCCTTGTCTTTCACGGAACCAATGGTCTCTCCGGCTTTTGATTTTGCGGTCTCGTAAGCCCCCTCTGCTTTCTCCTTAGTGGTTCCAACGGCTTCCTCTGCTTTGCGTCTGGCTGCTCCCTTAGCGTCTTTGGCCTTATCAGTGGCTCCATAAACGTTGTCTTGGACTGTTGTGGTGGTGTGAGTGGTCGGGACGTTGTGCTCTTCATGCTTCAGACCGATCTTCTCCTTGGCCCAATCAGTCCATGATTCATCCTTAGCCGCTTCTTCTTCGATGGTGGCCATCGTTACAACAGCCATAAGTACCAAAGATACAATACACAAACCGTACACTCTCTTCCCTAAACCCATTTTTTAATGTAACACTACTTTTTCCCTCTCTCGCAGGAACGAAATAATGATCGATGAAAGATGGTTATCAACAGTAAAAGCTCTGTGATGTTTTCTCCGAGGATTGGTCTTGTGATGGCTCTGTTATGTATTAGCGGAGAACGAGATGGTTTGACGACACATGTCCAGCAACGTGGCGAGTACCCACTTCTTCTGGCGTTTCGGTCTTGGATTCGTGTTAAGTGTTTTTTTACACGTGTTACATCCGTTACCAACGATTGGTTTTGCTGGAAAATACTCAACCGACTTGCAATGTTAAAAGAATAGAGAGAATACATCAGACATGTATTTATTGACACCTGCTCGAAAAAGAATAGTCTAAAGAGAGACGATAAAGCTTTTGATAATGTTTTGGTTCTTTTTTTTACTAATTTAATAAAGCTAAATAGACATATTTTCAAATTCATTTAAGATTAGATATGAGTCCGTACGTTGCAACGGGTTTTGTTTGATATTTTAATTTAATCAAAAATAAAAATAATAAGTTTTTTTATTATATTTTTAAGATTATTTTTGCATATATTTTTGAAATTTATTTTATAATTAAGAACTCGTTTTTATACATAAATCTCAGTTAATATTTGTATTTTATAATCATGTGTATAGGTGAATTTTTATCAACTTTCTACTTATTGCTAGAAAAAACACTCATACCTATTAATTTAAACTCAATCCAACTCAAATAAAGAGTTAGAATGAAAAAAAATAGAAAGGTAAATAAAGTCAACTGAGTCATTGACAATATCATACACTTTCTTATATAATAATTTAATATTTTATTAAACTTATCCGAGCTTAATAATTTTCTTAATTTATTATTTCTAAATAAAATATTTCTAGAACAACATTTTAATTAAAATAAAGTAGAAAAATATTACATAGTAAAAATAAAAAGTGTAATAAGATAGCGAGGAATCTTGATTTTTTTGACAAAATGCATATAAAATCACTTCGGCGATAATAATAATAATCTATTTCTTATGACCAAATATGAAAATATATATCAAACATGTGTATGATTTTCGTATACCCAAACATATATAAATAAGAATCATGACGACATCCTAATTTTTGATTTTTGTTAATTAAATAGTTTTAACATCATACTTGTCATCAAATTTTTTTTTAGTTATTATTAAATAATTTAAATTTTATTTTTGTTTGGATTTTTTTTAAAAGGGCTCCTTTTCATTTACAATCTTTATATGTATATATCAAATACTCTTTTATATTGTTTTGTTTACGATTTTAGGAAAGAAAAATTACTATCATATAACTTTTTACAGTTATCTTCTCTTAAAAATTTTAGAAAAAATAAATTGTTATCAAATAATTATTTCTAGTTACTATTAAATAAGTTTTAAAAAATACTATTTATATAATTCGTACCTAAACTAATTTTAAACAGAGGGGGTAATTTTTAGTATCATGTTCATCATCAAATTATCTCTTAAAGACATTACCAAATAAGTTCTTAATATTTTATTTCGGTTAGAACTTAAAAATATGATAAAATCTCTTTTCTTTATGATTTTTTTTAAAAAATATATCAAATATTCTCTTAAAGTTTTTTTAGGGTTTTAGAAAGGAAATTAATATTAAATAATATTTTAAAATTTAATTTTGTTTAGGATTTAGAAAAATAAAATTACTATCAAATAATTATTTCTAGTTAATATTAACTATTTTTAGAAGTTCCTATTTTCAAAATTCGTTTATTCAATATCAAAAATATTTTAACAATTTTTCTTTGTTCATTAAATAATTTTTAGTATCATACTTATCATTAAATTTTAAAAGTGAAAATTACTATTAAATAGACTTCTACAATTATCTTTTGTAAGGAATTTGTTTTAAAAAAAATCTTATTTGGTCAAGATTAAAAGAGGAAAAATTAATTTACAAATCTATTTTATTTAAGATTTTAGGAAACAAAAGTTAGTTTCACATAATGGCAGGTTTTTATTGACACATTAACAATATAATTTTTATTATTGGTACATGGAACAATCATATCGAGTAAAATATTTGAAGTTATTTTGGTTTATAATTTTCTAAACATAAAATTACATATGAAAAAGGAAAGTTAGTTATTTATAAGTAAAATAATATTGCTTTTACAATTTTATTTTATTTAGACTTTTAAAAAAGGATACTTACTTATTTTATTTTATTTTCTTTAATATTTTTCATTAGAAGTTTTCTTGTATTGGTAGGATACCATAATCCGTTTTTGTTTAAAATTTTTATAAAACTAAATTGTTTTTAATAAAATTTTCTGTTTAACGAATTTTATATTTTGTCTTATACGTACAAATACATATTTATTTTATTTTTCATATTCACACATACTCATATACAACAACACATCATAACTGAAAAAAATTGCGTTAACATCATAAAATGTAATAAGATTATAAGAAAAATTGAGTTGTATCAAGAAATCAAAAGAAAATACTTAGATAGTATTTTTCTCGTAAATAATATTTTGTTTTTTTTTGAAAATAATATGTGGAAGCTAAAACCTAAATATACTTGTGAAATATTTGTAGCTATTTTTTAGTTTATAAATTATTAACATACAATTATCTATAAAAAGAAAAGTTTGTTATTTATAGTAAAATAATAGTAATACTTTTAGCATTTTCTTTTGTTTTAAGCTTTTAAAAAATAAATATTACTTATTTTATAGTTAGTTTTACTTTATGATTTTTATTAAATATTTTCTTGTACTTGTAGTATTTTATAATTCGTTCTTTCTAGATTTGTTTTAGTTAATATTTTTCTTTTACAATTTTCTTTCTTTATTATCTTTTCAAACGAAATTTATATTTTTTAAAACAAAAGAAATTACTTTCAAATAATTTTTTACAATTATTTAGTTGTTTAGGATGTAAAAAAATAAAAATTACTATAAATATTACTTATTTTATAGTTAGTTTTTCTTTTTGATTTTTATTAAATAATATCTTGTATTTGTAGGGTTTTATAACTTTTTTTTATAGATTTGTTTTAGTTAATATTTTTATTTTACAATTTTATTTCTTTATTATCTCTAAAAAAAAATTATATTTTTAACAAAAACATTGCTTTCAAATAACTTTATACAATTATTTACTTGTTTTGGATTTAAAAAAATAAAAATTACTATCCAATAATTTTAACAATATATAATTGTAAAAAAATATGTAATAGTAATTGTTCTTTTCCAAAATCTTAAAAAAAATCATAAAAATATATTTTTGTAATAATAACTTTTATTTTCTAAATCTCTTTTAAATCCTAAGAAAAAATATCATATTTTTGATATATATCGCAATTTTAAAAAAATTATTGACACATGCCGAAATCATGTTAATTAGTAATTCTCAAGAACCAAGTTTTATATAATATATAACTGAACTTGTTTTGGTACAATTATACAATTGAAAGCAATGGTTCTTGAGAGTTACTAATTTGGTTGAACATTTGTGAAACCACTTAAAAGGCTTCTTAGATCAATATATCTCATTGTGGGCGTTTGTTAACAAAGCGAATGGGCTTACAAGATGCAAGTTGTTTGGTTGAAAATATTTATTCTTTTTATACATCTATGCATATGTTACTCGGACTAATAAACCTAGGCCCATGCATCATCATACTTGTCGGCGTAATCAAATATTTTCCCCCATTAGTTGCAAATCGGTTAAGAAAAAAAACATATATTTGAACGAGATTAGTCTGTTATAAGAGAAAGTTTTTCTTTTTGGAGTGGTTGTTTCTAATTAGTTGATAAAAATAGTAAAAGAATAAATGTTTATGTTGGTCTTCTTTCCCTTTTGAGAGTGGATCACTGTTTTTTTTTAACTGGAAAGTGGATCACTGTTCTAAGAGCATGAGCATTGGTGAACCCTACTTTGGGGTTCACCAAATTTTTTTAATATTTTTTTGTGGGCCCATAAACAGTTATGAACCCGAATTTGTTGTTTTCTGCATTAGTGAACCCGAAGAAAGAGTTCATAGGAATAAAATAATAATATTTTTTTATTTTTTTTTAAATTTAAAATTATTCAGAATACATGAATAAAATATTAAAATATATTATAAAATTTATGAAAACATTTTATTCAACCTATGTTTTAGTTTTGGAGTTTAAGTTTTGATTTTGAGATATGTTTTAATATTTTGGTTTGTGTTTTCAGATGTAGAAAAGCTATGTTAGAGTTTTGGAGTTTATGTTGTTTCTTAATTTAAATCCAATTCATAGAAACATTTTGTTCGATGATCAGTCTACGCATTCAACAAAGGAATTAAGTTCGAGAATGTTTAACTTAGGATAAAAGTTCACATAGAAAAACCATTCAAGTTTTACAAACCGAAATACATAAGTTGATAAGTTGCTAATGAAACAAAAGGAAACAAGTTAAGATGATAGAGAGGAAAGACCGCAAAAGAGCCATCTAATTTCGTGAGGTAGAAGCAATGCTACCTGTAGAAGAAGAGAACACAAGTTAAAGCAGAAGCAAAGTAGTAACATTGAAGATATAGACAACACAAACAAGTCAAATGAGAAGACTTACCATCGATTCTGCTGAAGTGCTTGATCAGTAGTTCAGTACACTCCTTCCTTTCCGGACATACACACAGTAATCTCAGCCAAGAAGCAGTAGTCGTATGAGAAAGTAGGAGCATCATCCGCGTCGGACCACAGAATCTCACAACAGCTAGGACCAAAAGGAGTCACATGAAAGACCATGTCTCCTTCGTGTTTGAAGATGACAATGTCACCGATTCGAAGATCATGTGCTTCGGTGAACTCTTTCCAACCTTTGGTGAGTGTCCTGCCTTCTCGGATCACCTCCCAAATTTGATCCGAAGCGTCTGATCTTAGCTTCCATGGTTTATTGATCTCAGCCCCTTGTATGTGTTTTGAGTAGAAGTCAAGTGGTATTGCCACGCCACTGTGAAAACCAGGAAGAAGAGGCTTGAAGAAATGAGGTTCTCGGGGAGTTTCTATCTGCAACAATCGAGTTCCAATTACATGTAAGAAACAAAGAAGATGAGAAAGACATGTCCCGGTTCAGTCAAAACCGGAATCATCCAAATTATTCTCTACCGCTATTACATGAGTGGCTCGATGGAAGCAATCCATCGCCTAAAGTATGGTCCTATTATCGTATGGCCAAGGTAACAACGACTCTATTCCGACTAGAAATCTAACCAAGAACCAACGAGTTTACGCTTTGGTCATTACTACGAGCCACTACTTAGTTACTAACTGAAGTGAATATAACCTCTAAACCCCTCTATCGATTTGAAATTTCACAGAAACTAACCCTAATGAAACGAGCATGCCGATTTACATCAATTAATCGAAAACCCTCTATCGATTTTGAAACCCTCAAACAAAAAATCCCCAAATCGATTTAAAACCGAAACACAAAAGATGGAGAGGAGGTGGAGAATTCTACCGTTCAACTCAATACTCACCTAAGAGGTGGAGAAGAGAAACCAGAGTGGATTTGCTGGAGAATACCGCCGGAGATGGAGGTCGCACAGAGAATCGCCTCAGAGAGAAAAAAACCCTAGCTTTTACGGAGATGAGAGAAATGAATCAAGACGCCGAGACCCTTCTTTCTCTCTCGCCAACGCGGAAAGGAGAAGCCACTGAGAGGAGGACACGTGGCTTGAACCCGCCCCTTACGAGTTCAACCGTAAGGCCCGGTTCGGCGAAACAAATCCTTTTTTTATGTGTGTTTTAATCAATTGGGCCTATGAACTCGAGCCCGTGAACCCCGCATGATACCTCAATGCGCATGGTCTTAATGATTTTACTTATAAGACATTGTTTATGACTTTACTTGATTGGTTTTCTCCAGTGGCGTAGATATTTCAGGGGTTGTTTCGTAGAAGCTGTGGAAAGCCATTTTAATTTCTCTAGTCTTTTTTGAAACAATTCATATTTTTATTTTAAAAAAATTGAATCTAGAGCCAAAACATTATAAAAACTAGTTGATTGGTTTTCTCCAGTGGTATAAATATTTCAGGGGTTGTTTTGTTGAAGCTGTGGAAAGCCATTTTAATTTCTACAGTCTTTTTTGAAACAATCATATTTTTATTTTTAAAATTGAATCTAGACCCAAAACATTATAAAAACTAGAAAACATCATATTTTATTTTTATATGTTAGCTTTAAAAAAACACTTTCTCAGAGTTTTTATTCAGTGGTCTAAAAAAAATCTCTACAACAAAACAAATTAAAACCAAAGCTAAAAATCTAAAACCTAAATCTTAGATCAAAAAACATAAATTTACAGCTTCAACCAATCAAACCCTCATTGTATAATCTCATAAATACAATACTAATAAAGTAGAGCCAATCACAAAAGCATAACCTGCACAAGGGTTTCTAACAAAGTTTCTCAATGTTCTTTGTAAGAGTTTTAATAACGTTGACATATTTGTTGTCAAAAAAAAAACGTTGACATATGTATTGGTTCTACGTTACTTGCTTTACTAATAAATTTTGGAAAACAGTATAAACTTTTTAACCTAAACCGAGCATCATACATGTAGCAGTAGCCAATACCTACATTAAACACTGCAACGGATGAAATTACATTGAAACATGTAAAGTAGACAAACTTAACTATGAAGAAATTAACTTATTATAAACATTTTGAACATATAATTTAAATAGTGGAATATCTTGTTGAATAAAATCAGTATTTTTGGACAACTTGCAGATTAATCATATTCACAAGTAGAAAAATAAAATAAAAAAGCTGAAGAATATAATTTGGTAGTATATAAAATAGAGGCCTGAATATTTTACGAAATTTATTTATCTACCATACATTAAATACTGCAATTTATTAGACTTGTAAATTACTAAATATATAATTGAATCCTCCAGTCCACATACATGCAAAGGTTGAGAACATATTCTCATCTCAAAAGAAGTTCCTTCACTTTTACAGCCATCCATCCATCGGTCGGTCTCGAATGCATTTTCTCTAGACAATAATCTTATTTTAAACCTCGTATAGATCATATATTATATACAGAGATACGAATCGACGTACGTGTTAAAGGCATGTTGTATACACGAGAGGTCGTCTTTTGTATATATCACCCCCACAATTTCCTAGCTATTTCTTCTTCTATCTCTCTCACTCCCTATAAATATGAAAACTTAGATGTATACATATATAACATTAACATAGATCAAGATGGGTGGGTACAAGAAATCGTCATCGTTTTCAGTAATAAGAGCTTTGTTACCGTGCTGCTCAAACAATGGAGAAGATTGGAGCGAAGAAGGAGTGATCATAAAGTCCAGAATCATGACCAGTGATGAAGATGGTCGGCTTTGGATCGCTGAGCCAGGGGTCGATAGAAGAGCAACTTCTTTTATCTCTAGGTTCTACGAGAACCAAGTCTCTGATCCTAAATACAAAACCCTTACTCCTTGAGTTGTTCTCCATGTTTTGCCCCCCCCCCCCTGTTCCCCCTTCTTTTTGCTTGCTTCTTCATGTTTTCTTTTATCTTGTGCTAGTTCATGGTAAAAGAACTTATAATTCACTGCTTTTGTTAGATCAACATGTATTAGTTTTCGTTTTGTTTATTTATATAATAGTAATGAGATTTAAGTTCTCGGTTCGCACTGTCTATAAACAAATGGAATTCAACTTTAAGAAGAAAATTAATAACATTTTGATCAAATTATATAATATCTTTATTTATATATATGACTGAAAAATATATACGTACAGACCTCTCACATCTCTTACAAGATGATAGTAGTTCTTTGGCTTGTTCAACTTTGATCATATCTCATTATTTTGTTGACCAGTTATGTATGTTGTTTGGCGTGTAAAACAATTCACCGTGGAGGATTATGAACTTAACCTCAAAATAAAATGGAGAATTCTCATGTTTATCACTTTTTTGTATTATTATTCATGTTTACTACCACTAAAGAGATATTTTTAAAAATATATTATTCAATAAATGGCAAAAAACTTTTATACCTTTGTTCTCTATATATATAATAAATAATTATTTAAACAAATAAAAAAATAAAAAATATTAATTTTTATGTTTTCAAATTATATTTTTTCAAATTCGATTTTTTTTATAAAATTTGTGTGCCGATAGATAAAGGAGGATTGGGATTTCGAGACTTCAATGACTTTAATCTGGCTATCTTAGCTAAGCAATTGTGGAAACTGCTGAAGTACCCAAACTCCCTTCTGGCTCGGGTTATGAAAAGTCGATATTATAGACACACGAACCCAATGAATGTGGATAAAGCTTCAAACCCCTTATACGGATGGAAAATTATCCTCGCTGAGAAACAAGTGTTGCAGCAAAGACTAAGAAAAAGGATAGGAAACGGGTATGACACCAAGGTTGGGAAGAACCATGGATGCCAACTAACCCCTCATGGCTACCTTTATGTCCCGGCGTAATCAGAGATTCCCACCTGAGAGTCCATCACCTCATCAACATGGACACGAACACATGGAACTCAAATTTGCTGGAAGAATTCGTGGCAACGGAAGATATATCCCATATTGAATCAATTCGCTTCAGCAGAATAAGAAGACGAGATTGTTAACAGCTGGGATTTTACAAAATCTGGACTATATATGGTTAAGTCGGAATATTTCGTAGCTCATGATCTGCGTACTGCAGCCTACCAGCCGATGATCTCTGAACCCAGCACTATTGAGCTAAAGAATGCAGCATGGAAAATTAAAGCCCCAAGGAAACTAAAGCACTTTATTTGGTAAGCTATATCCGGATTTGTGGCTACGACGTAGAGTCTACGGGATCGACATTGTATGAGAGATAGTATATGTGTTCGCTGCGGTGCGGAATCTGAGACTATAAACCACACGCTGTTCGAGTGCCGGCCTGTTCTGCAATGTTGGGCTTTATCACAAATCCCAGCACCTCCGGGGTTATTCCCGCGATCATCTCTATTTGAAAACATAGATTATCTACTATGGAGGGCTAAGGAGAAAGGAGCAAGCGCCGAGATGTGAATGCATTCCCGTGATACTATGGTACATATAGAAAGCACGAACGAAAACTGTTTAACAATAGAGACATAACGCCAATGGATACCCTCCAACTCGCCATGAGTGAAGTTGAAAGTTGGAACCTCTCTCAGATAGTCCCTGTTATGGACGAGCAGAGTGACGGACCTGCAGAAACACTAGCCTCAGCTCCACCAAGATGGAGATGCCAAGTCGATGCTTTGTGGGTAAGTGCTTGAGAAGATATAGGATTAGGTTTTGTGATGATGGACGAAGACGTAACGTTCCTATACGGGGCTAAGAAGGCGAGTAGAACCGAATCTCCTCTACATGCGGAAGCTGAAGGACTAATTTGGGTAATGCATGAAACACTGAAGAGAGACCCTAAGATAATGCACTTTGAAATAGACTATCAACACCTCGTCAAGCTTGTCAAGAACGTTGAAGAGAAATGGCCGGCTATGGCAACAGAACTGGATGAAATTAATGCTTTCGCAAGAAACTTCAGCGCATTCTCTGTATCCTACGTATCAGGGTCTTTAAACCTCCGTGCGGATGGCCTAACGAAGGGAATCCGATCACGCGAACTCTGGATACCTTATGTGAACTGTTATGCTCCAAGATGGTTAGTCCATGTTGCTAGCCAAATGGATGCAAACTAAGTTTTAATTTTCTCTTTCGATATGCCAAAAAAAATTATTATAGGTTTTAGAAAATAGATTAATACATGTTGTTTATATTGGACTATTGAAAGATATAAACAACAAAATTTTAATTTTGTAAGTTTACTAATAAATATGACCCCAAAATAACACTTTTTCACACTGAATTATATAACATTCAAAATAATATTTCTCAAAATAACATTTTTCTATTGTTGTAAATTATAAAACAATGCCCGTGCGAAGGACGAGGATAATACTAGTAAATATGTGAACCTTAAACCGTTTACAAAAAGATATATAAATCTTAAACCAAAGTTTGTAAGCAGTTGAAAAAGCCCCTGGGCTTTCCTTCCCAGATTAAATTTTATGAGATTTCTAGGCTAGGCTAGAAAAGCCTTTCCAAGAAATTTTGAGTGTTGACTAACTAGTTCTAAATTAGAATTGGTAACTGATTAACCAGTGTTCACAACCCTGGTCTCATCTTCTAAATATATAACTTGCTTTCGTGTAAAACTATTTTGAATTGTTTTATGGTTTTCTCCCACGTAAATCTCATAGTATAAAATTTTATTTTACTTAAACTTTAATTATCAGCTTAGCAAGTATAATGGGTCTAACAAGTCTTCAAGTACAGTAAAACCCCATAACAAGCATATATTACGTTCATAACAGTTTCTTTTACAAAAGTCATAAAATCTTTGAACTTTGAATCCATAATATCTGAAGGCCCAAAATCAATATTTGAACGAATCTATACTATATTAAAAGGGATATATGAGCTCCATACAGCATGTCCACGTAGGACAATTAAATCGACCAATCACGTTGAAGCGTTTAGCCACGTCAGATGGGCTGTGACAAATCAAAACATTTAATTAATACACGTTGGATCTCCTACACTACGCTATTGATTTCGTATGGGTTTCGATGTGGTTCCGCTGGGCTTTTGTTCTTTAACAGTGGGCTTTGATATCCTATAGCTACAATCTATCGGTATAATTTAAAAAAAAAAAAAAACCTAGCCGGTGAACACTAGGATCTACGCCTCTCTTCTCTAGCTCTTCGTCTTCTTTGTTTGTTCTCTATCGTTTCAGATTTCTATGAATCTCTGTTTCAGAGTTTTGATAACACATTCAATTCACTTCTTATACCTTATCTTCATGAGATCTTCTCCTTCACCTCCCTTTGTTTTCCATCTTATATAACCCCTTTATTGATACTTACATCAAACCTGCGCAAGGACGTTCTTAGGCAAACTGGAGGCTTGGAAGAAAGCGACAGCCTCAGCACCACTGATACGACCATCTCCATCCAAATCTGCTCTCCTGAAATACGTATCGAACAGATCCTGGCTCCCCGTCGGCCTCGGCGCCGCCATTTGATCCGGAAGACAGTGTCCCATAACAAGATGCGTGGAAAAGCCCTAACACATAAGGCTGGCCGACTCCAATAGTTAGATCACCGCATCGCATGGGGGTTCGATTGGAAGGAAGGAGAAATGAGATCGGTGGCGGTGAAGATAGCGACATTTACGAGAGGCGGAGAGGATGATGCATGATTCTCCCGACAGAGAAACAATCCAATTTCCCGGGGATTTGAGATGGAAACCGGTACAGCCCTTTATTGATACTTACATCAAACCACATCGTAGAACCTCTATACAATAATATCAAGCTATGGGCCATGGAATCGATTCATACCTCCGGCAAGTCTCCTGTAGCCTTATAATTTTTTGTTATAGAATTTTCAATCCTGATGGTAAATTGATTTATCTTCTGTCGACCGTCTTAACTGGTTCGAGGTTCCATTTCTACAGGATTCTGTCACATTTTGACGTTGTGGTCCATAGAAGAGTTCGAGATAAGTTTTGCAAAGCTGTCACCTTTTAAAATTGAGTAGTGAATCTGACAGTGTTGTAATTTTCTTACTTGCTTCAACTCTACTCTGATTCTATTGAAAACCATTTCATATACAGATTCTCTTCGCACCAACAACAGATAAATGGTTGTCGCTAGACCTGGGTATGTGTTCTTTCTTAGCTCTTGAAAGTTTACTTCAACAAGCATATTTTATCTTAACGATCCATAAATGGTGTAGCAAATAAAAGTCTTAGATCAGTTGGTGAGACAAATCTTATCTTATTTTACGATCATGCTGACCCAACTAGAACAAGAGATTCAATGGGCCAGAATACAAGTAAAAAGTCTACCTGTCTTTTCGTATAAGTATGTATCTATATAATTATTTATTTCACCAAATGTCTTAAAGTAACTATTTTGATTACTGATGGTTATATAGTTTGGGCGTATTCATTGGAGGGTTATATAGGATGAGATCAACAGCAAGGTTGATTGGGATGTCTCTTAGAGGAGGAGATCAACAGTAAGGTGGACTACCCATTTGTCCCGGCAACATCAGCTCTGGTACGTAACAGTTTCATTTATATGACTGAAAAAACCGTAGATTCCGAAAACTGAAAATTTGTGAACAAATGAGGTGGCTGGAGGAACAACAGAGGCTGTTTACCAAACTAAGTGTGGCGACCCAAGAGCAAAACACCTGGCCGAGAACGAGCTTACGATGTTTGTTGATGTGTGTGGAGAGGAATATAGTTCAAGGCAACTTCAGAGCAATAACGTTTACCCGAACTAGATGATTCTTTTCGCTTTACAAATTTTTCATTTAGTTTTCAGTAGCTAATCGCACATTTAATTTTCAAAGCTCTGTGCTAATGTTGTTGTTGATGTGTATGTTGATCATTTGGACAGGACCAAACTACTTTAAGATTGATATGTATATGCACACGTTAAATTACATAACGAGAATATTTCAGGGATAGGATCAAGAATGATATTCCTTCATCTTTGTTTAACTATTTAAAATTTGGAATAAATCTCTCAAAATATTGGTTGGTGTGTCTTTCGTTTGTAGAGTGTAGTTGAAGTAATATTTTTGTTCTTTATAACACACTCAATCACCAAAAGAACTTTATATCAAATATTGTATTGTGTTAGGGTAAAGAATATTCATTTCATGAATTACCAATATGTTACACTTTAAAAAACAAACAATGATGAGATTCCAGATCTTATTCACTACAAAGAACACATAAAAGAGAAAAGAATTGATCAACTAATCACCAGGGGAGCAAAGAGACAAAACCAAAGCAGAGAACATGTTCACGTATTTGTATTAAAGAAGCAAAAGGAAAAAATACACCTCTTTTTTTGTAAACCAATGTAACAAAACCAATGTAACCAGATTTACTCTATAAATATCGTTAAGCAGTGACTATGAGAGACGAGGGAAAGCAAGCAAGTTTTAGGTGAATAATTGTTTCTATATATTTTTGAATTATGTGAAAGATTTCTATTGTCAAATGGCATCTGATATTGCAACTAAAAATGTTTTTATTTATTCTCAAATCTAACACTACAACATTTTGTAAAGAAGCCAAGCATTCATATTGCTAAGTATATTCTATAGACGAAGAGACCCTCTATCTTGGACAACATCTCCTATGTTCAAAGTCAAGTTAAATAGTGTTTGTAGAATTCATAACCAAATAAAATTGTGGGACACAACCAAACCGAGAACACAACTGCGTAGCACAAAATATAGAACTACAATTTTAAGATGAAATATTAAAAACATAATAACACATAAACACTAGGAAAAAAACAAAAAGAAAAAAATATATATATATCCACAATTAGCTTCTAAGCAATTATTTTCTTCTCTAACTGCTCACCTAAAATATAATATAATTACCCGAAAAATAAAATTCATCAGACCCAATCTGATATATGCACATATTAAAAATTACATCATCACCTCCATCTAGATCAATAAATCACACAAACTTCAAAACATCACATAATAAACCTATTAAAAATAAGACACAACAAAAGAAATCAGTTTGTTTATAGCCTTAAGGACTATAAGAGAATGAAAAAAAGAAAGATTAAAAAAATTGGTGACAACAAAACACATGAATAGGAACGTTTTGAACATGGGTCAATCATAACATCCAAGTTCTTCTGATAAAGCAATGGGAAGAACAAACAAAAGGGTAAACACACACCAAATAAAATGAATAATATTTTCACCAAATACATAGCCAATAGATTCGTCACTTTACAGTTATTGTCAATAAGATCATCAGTTAACTCCTAATTCATAAACCTAACAAACCCTTATCATAATTAACAATGTAGGAGTAGCAAACCAAACCAATAACAATGTTTATCAAATCAACAATTACATAGTATAGTACTTATTTTAAGATTTATAGTATTTGCATGTTTTAACTGTATGTGGACATTAATTGCAAAAAAAAAAAAACAAGAACGAACATTTTGAAAAAATCATAATATATTTATCATTTGATTCAATTTTTCCACCACTTATTGGTGAATATTAAAAAAAAAATGCAAAGGATTGAGGAAACTGCAAGACTCAAAAAAAGACCAACATACATAAATGTTGAAGGAATGAGCAGTTTATGAAGTATCAAATTTTATAGTTCTTCCAAATGACAAGAAATACCGACTAACACGTCATCCTTATTTCATTCAGATCAATTGAATGATATAAATATTTCCAATTAAGAAAAATGTAGCAGAAATACCTTCTAGAGAAATTTAGGGTTCGAACTTATGGTTATTTCCTAAATTTAATTAGCTGCTAACAACATACCTATATATTTGGTTTAGCTTATTTAAATTTAAAATACAAATTTTATCATAAACCTACAAGTATATGTTATAGGTCAAATATACATAATGCAGGGTATATATCTTCAAAATCCATAGAAAAACGGAGGTTGTTATTGATTTAGTTCTGAATAGGTACACACTAAAACAACAAATAATATATATATATATATATATATATATTTAATTAAATATATAATTCTCCAAAATTTATTCAAGTGATACACAATAAAAATTAAGATACTTATGCATAACATTATGAAACAGACTCCTAAAGAAGATAATCGAATTAATAATCACTGGTAATGAACCAAATTAATTGTGAATTTAAATTATATAAACTGTTTTTTTTTCAGAAAAACTTAGAGACTGTTTTACAGTTATTACTTATTAATAAAAGTTTATAAACACTTCAAGATTAGCATTAAACAAATGTTGATGTCAACTTTTAAGGATTTTTTGGTGACATTTTTAGTATTGCTCCAAAGTGGGCAGCAGTCATCAAACATCATTGTAAGTGTCATCATCTATTCATCTCATATAGATTCTAAATACCACAAAGAATTTCTAATACCATAATTTAGAACTCAATTGTAAATAAAAAGTGAAAGCACACTGATTTCAAACAAAAATATAAATCTGTAAATATCTACTATGTTAGAATTGTGATTAGAATAGTGATGTGGTGTGTTCTTAGATTGGCATGTGTAATACATGGTTTATTTCTTTAGCAACCAGATGGATTTTACTTATGATTAATAATTTGTTTCCATGATAACCCAATACATAAAATAAAATATATTTGGATCATTTTGCTCAAAAAATATATTTGGATCATAATTTAGAATTAACTATTCTTTGTTCATTTCACATTTGCTCATCTTTCCCTATGTATTTTTAGATAGTACAAATGATAAATTATCAGTTTTACTCATTTTTAATTATATATATGGTTTATATTTTTTTCAAGGGATGTAATATTTACGCATTATATATATTAAATATATTGATATTTGTCTGACCCCGGGCGTAGCCCGGACAAAATCTCTAGTTTAAATAATAATATCTTGTATCATAATATGTTTGAATCCATAACTTAAAAAAACTTAATGACTACTATACAAGTGTAAACTCCATAATAATATCGATGAATATGAAAATTTATTTCTTCGGAAAACGAGAACATATTCAGTAGTCAAAGCTTATATAATCTTAAAATTAAAAAACGTTACACAAATATATGTTTTAAAATCAAAAGGAAAGTGTGAGAAAGAGAAAGTCAGAGTTTGGGAGGCACCGGAAATTCGTACAAGTCACCTAATCTACGGACCGACCAAACCGCCACTCTCTTTTCATCAGTCAACAAACAAACAAACTATTAAGCTTCCTGTTTGGTACTTCTTCACTCTTTAGATTTGCCTTTTTAATTTATTTTTCGCTTATAACAGTGTTTTTGAATCTAACCGACCTCACACTTTTGAGAAAAGATAGCAACTCCGTATGGTCAAAACTAGAACCATCCATCCGCTGCATTGTGTATATTTCTCCTTTCAGTTTATTTGCATCACCATTTTTGTATATTTTATATAAATATATATATGTATTTTAAAATTTACCATCACCAGCTAATCATCATGATTCAAATCCTGCAAAACACATGGATTTATCTTATATTTCTTTAAATTATCATAATGAATTTAAAAAAGAGAATACAGAAAATATTAATAAAGAAAGAAACCACATCTACAAGTTATAGCCAATTACTAACCCCCCCCCCCCCCCCCCCCCCCCCCAAAAAAAAAAAAGAAAAGAAAAGAGAGAAAGTTATAACCATTTGATTAAATACATCGTGTACTGACTACTGAGGGTACCTCCGTATGTGTGATCAACCACGAACCAAATCAGGTTCTACAATCTATATTTATATATTTCGTTATACTATCAATTAAAAAAAATTGTGAGAAAAAAGAAAAATAACTACGCACTAACGAGCAGTCTATTGGATGTCAATATGTCATGTGGGATGCTACGTACAAACAAAATAAAGGAAGTGAGTCTTTTTATATTTCTAATAAAAATAAAATATGAACATATATTATAATAGGCTTTAATTAAATAAAACAACAGATTCTATTGTAACGAGAAGATGATACATGAACTGACACTGTTCCTCTCATGCAAAAGATGCTTTTAATCTTTCTTAAAAATATATGCTTTTGATACATTTTATTAATTTTAAAACCAAATATCAAAGAGAAGAAAATTGAAGCATTGCTTTTAAGCTACGTTAAATTTACTACTAGGGTTACTTAAACTAAACATAAATGTACTATGTATCGTACATATGAAAAAGGGATCTTGTAATTTGGTGCGTGCATACGGCTGAATTCAGAATGTTCAACCTGTGCAAAAAAAAAATTGTTATATCCAATCAATCTGAAAATCGATAAATGAAAAAATAATTTAGTTTTCTTATATACCAAACATGATGAAATTTTTTTAAAAAATTGAATCAGTCGTATTCGATTCACTCTAACAATTTTGTTATCAAAATGACAAAGAATCTTTAGATTTGAAAGAGTTTTCTTAGAACTAAAAGAGAAATACCTTGGGAGGCATAAGCTTTTTTTTGTTTTGTTATCCAGTCCTACTATAATACAAAAGCTAAAATGTTTCAGTGTACATTTACAAGTGCATAAAATTAGACAAATCTATATATCTGCATTAATTTCAACTTTCACTTAGTTTGTTAAAATTATTTATCGCTTTTAATCTTAACTACAGGAAAACGAACTCATTTTATATTCATTATACTTCATATATAACCAAATGAAAATCCATGTTAAACAACTCAAACTAAAATAATTAAAAATAGTCAACAAAAGGTAAACGTTTAGATTATCAAAGAAACAAAAGCTTGAGTGAACACAAAAATGAGAATAACATTTTTATGAAATGTGAAACTATTGATAGATTCAAAATATCAAGTGGATAAATTATACACTGTAATATATGTATATCTAACGAGTAGGCAGAATATTACATATATAATATAATTTTAATACTAAGATGTGTATGAAAAGAGGGTAAGAGATAGAGAAGCAGAAGAACATGTGAAATCACATGGGTTATTGCTGACCAATCTGTGCCCACCTCAATCCTCTAATTCATTGGTCTTCCAAATTTTATACCTTCTTAGCCACCTCAATCCTCTAACTCATTGGTACCAATTATTAAATTTATAGTTGGTAGGGATATAGATTGTACGGTACCTACATTGGCTACATATTTTTATGAGTATAATCAGTATACACATCTTCATTTATATGTGCTTCACAAAATAGTAAACTTAAAATTACAACCCAAGCCGCTCACCTCATTAGACATCTATCTAGCTCTCGCTCATGAAAGTATTGCTTTGCTAGATGACCTATTGACGAAAATAGCAAAAAGAAAGATATAGATATAAGATGGATATGATAAACAAATAAAAAAGGGAGATGGGCACATTTAATACAGTGGGGGGAAGTGAATGGGAATGAGAAAATGCTGTAAGCATTTGATGATTTAATTGTCAGTATCAAGGAGTGGGAAAAGGCAAACTCTTGACTTCATCTGCTTCTCTCATATGTATTGATTTGGTTTGGTTCGGTTTGATCTGGTTTGGCTATATGATACTACTACACACAACTTGTTGATCTTGGATGTAAAAGGGAGAGATGGAAGATATCACGTGGGGAGGCATGTGGGAGGGTAGGGAGAGGCCTAAACGAGGTTAAATCATAAATGGATAACAAAAAGTTAAAAGAAAAAAAAAAAAGTGATGTTTCTTGGAACCTCTCATTGCGGATCTTGCCTCTCTCTCCCCTTTGCTTTAGCATTACTAATCACTCTTTAGTTTATTAATTACTAACTATTATTGTAATGTATTTCAAGAGAGAGATTGTGTGTGTATAAATACACATAACAAGTCGTTCTCGAGCTCTCCCAATCTGAATCTCTGATTGGAAGAAGAAGAAGGTTTCCTTTGTTTCAAGAATTGAGTAAACAAACAAAAAAATGGCATCATGGAAGAAAACAATAGCAACACCGTTCAAGAAGGCAGCAACATTCTTCAACCAACCGCAGCAATCACCCCAAAAGGGTGGCCGCGGTGGAAGAATGGATGCAAAAGCGAGAGAAGAGCACGAGAGAAGGATGGTACAAGAGCTTCAAGGAGAAGTCATGGCTTGTGGTTACGATGATGTTCTCGTCATGTGGTCTATTCTCGACAAATCTAACTCCTCCAATAACCTCACTTCTTCTTAACCCCAAACCAACCAAACAAACATGGTTTTCTTTTTGTACATATATTAAAAGTGGTACTAGCCCTCCATAGCAGCCACCTCCTTCTCCTCTTCCTTCTTATCTTTACTTCTTCTGCGGTCATGGCTTAAGGTCTAGTGGGTTTTTCTCGACGAATTATCGTCCAGAATATGGAGATGTTACTCTCTCTTTTCTTTTTTCTCTTTTGATAATCCACGTGATTATGTTACGGTGGGATTTTTTTTTATTCTGGAGAGAAAAAATGTCTTTCTTGAGTTCTATATCATTTTGTATGAGATGATTAGCATTAATTGTTTAAGAACTCAAGAACTAGTTCTCCATAATGTAAAAGCCATGTATTGACCGAAGTTGCACATGTGTTAAATTATTAATCAGAAGACCAAAAGAAAGTCCATTAGTATTGAGATTGATCAACTATGAAATTTCAATGTAAACGGTATTCAACTCACCGACAATTCCGTTTTTGTTTTGACCAACTAATTAGTCAAAAAGAAGTAAATTTTAACAAATTGTTAATCTGAAAAGGCAAGTAATCGTCATTTTTGCCAAGAGGTAAGTAATTATCATACTGCTCTATCATTCTCTTCGAAGTTAGTAATATTTTTGCATTTTCGGTATCACACCCTATCCACTGAGTTGATGTTCCTAACTTCGGATAGACACATGGAGAGTTAGAGCAACCACATCAATGAACCCCCTCTTGGGGTTCATAGGATTTTTTTATTATATTTATGGTGGGGTCATAAATAGTGATGAACTTGTATTGATTGTATTCTTTCATTAGTGAACCCGAACATGGGGTTCTTAGAAATTTAAATGATTTTTTAATTTTTTTTTGTTTAAAATTATTTAATACATAGAGAAATCTTAAACATACAAAGATTATTCATCAAAATTACCAAACTTTTGCCATATATTTTCAACTAAATCAGCTTTCAAACGATGATGTATTTGTTGATCCCGAATTTGATTGCGAGTCCCACGCATTTCACCGACATTAGAAAGGCTTTCCGTAGAGGAGACGACATCAACCTGGGAACTTCTGCTTGACTCTCCTGATTCGAATTCATCTGTATCAAACTGAGTGAATCTGTCGCGTTCGTCCTCTACTATCATGTTGTGCAGTATGACACAACATCTCATAATCCTTCCTATTTTTTCCTTGTCCCAAAGTAATGCTGGGTTTTTAACTATTGCAAACCTCGCTTGCAATACTCCGAAAGCACGTTCGACATCTTTTCTTACGGCTTCTTGATGTTGAGCAAATAGCTGTGCTTTTGGAGTTTGAGGAAGTGAGATTGATTGGATAAATGTTGACCATTTCGGATAAATTCCGTCGCTAAGATAGTACGCCATACGATAATTGTGGTTGTTGACTTTGAAATTGACTTTAGGAGCTCGACCTTGTATAACGTCATCAAAACCGGTGACCGATCAAGAACATTAATATCGTTGAGGGTACCTGGAAGTCCGAAAAATGCGTGCCATATCCAAAGATCTTGTGATGCCACCGCCTCTAAGATAATTGTCGGCTTTCCTGAACCACGTGTGTACTGTCCTCTCCAAGCTGTTGGGCAATTTTTCCACTCCCAATGCATACAGTCGATGCTGCCAACCATTCCTGGGAACCCGCGTAACTCTCCAATATCCAGTAGTCGTTGAAGATCATCAGCTGTAGGTTTTCTTAGATACTCATCGCCAAACAATTGTATTATCGCATTAGTGAAATTGTCTAAACATAAAAGTGCAGTACTTTCACCTAGTCGGAGATATTCGTCATACGTATCTCCTGATTGACCATATGCTAGCATACGTATAGCTGCTGTACACTTTTGTAGTGTAGATAGGCCGTACCTTCCGTGAGCATTTCTTCTTTGCTGAAAGTATGGAACTTCATTTCTTAAAGCATCCACAATGCGAAGGAACAATGGCTTGTGCATTCGAAAACGTCTTCTAAACATTTCCGGTGGGTATGTAGCATGTTCCCTGAAATAGTCATTCCATAGTTGATTGTGTCCTTCTTCCCGATGTCTTTCGTAGTAAGCCCGTCTCTTTGGTTTTTTTGCTTGATCATTAACTAGGGAGTCGACGAGATTATCAAATTCTTCATCGAACCATTCTTCAACAGCTTCATCTACGCCATCTGACGATGAGGATGACATTTTAAAAATATGATTAAAGGTTTTAAAAAAAGGTGGAGATAGAATAGGAATATTTGGCTAAGTGTTTAAAAAAAAGTGGATATTAAAGAAAAAAATTTGTTTTGACGGTTTTGTGGCGTCGGCTTGAGTGTTTTGTGCTATATGATTTAAAGAAGATAGAGGATGATAGTTGTGTTCTTATTGTTCTGCAGAGAAGCGATGAAGAAGCACAAGTTTAAGAGAAAAAGAGGTGAACAATATTTGAGAGCAATGCATAAATGAGACATAGATTATATAGTCATTGTTTTACAACACACGTGAAGTGTAGAAACCAACAAAATACTACACTTTCACACCCGTGACACAAACATAATTCATCAACTACAGCTCTACCTAGTACAACCCGTGACCTTTCACACCCGTGACACAAACACAAACTCTGAGTTCATCATGACCCGTGACACAAACACACCTACTACAACCACAACTACACCACTAGCTAGTACAACCCGTGACCTGCAGAAAGAACCAAACACGCCAGTAGAAGTTGAACCCGTGACCTGCACAACAAAAAACAAAAGAAGAAGCAAGACAAATAGTTAGTAACCAAGTAAGCAATAATCAAGTTAGCAAATAATCAATTAAGCAACAAAACACCCTAAACTACCTAGGAGACGATCAACAAAACAACCTAAACAATCTACGAGATTGAACCCGTCACCTGCACAACCTAAACAATCAACAAAACATTATAACTACCTAAACAACTACGCAACTAATCACTGACCAGATCAAAGCATCTCAGCTACGAGTTTCTCCTTCAGAGACATCTCACTATCAGTGAGAGCTTCTTTTTTTGAGAGGAGACGATCTAGTAGTTTCTGTTTGGATATGTTCTGTTTCAAGTCTAGAATGCTCTGTAGTCGATCATATGCAGCTTCATTCCCATTCTTCTTGCGTTTGGCTGCTTTGGAAGCCTTAACACCAGGTGGCCTTGCCTCTTCCGAGTCAGGCACCGTCTCTGCAGATTCCTTCCTTTTCTCCTTTGCACCATCTCTTGGTAAAGAGATAGACCTCCATTTTTGATCGAACCGCAGCTCCCTCCACGCATGTTCAAGTATGAACTTGCTGTGGTAGTCGTTGAAGAAGATGTCATGGGCAGACTTCATGACATCGTTCTCATTTTGGCCACTAGCTTGCTCCTTCAAAGCGGCTTCATAGCTTCCCACAAACTTAGACACCTGGTCATTGAGCCTTCCCCACCTCTGCTTGCACTGACTCCACTCTCTAGAAGCAGAGCCTGTGAGCTGAGGGCTTGAATTGAAATAATCCTCAATTCTTTTCCAAAACGACCCTAACTTCTGCTGGTTACTAACTATGGGATCCTTGCTTGTGTTTAACCAAGCACTTATGAGGACTAAGTCTTCTTGTATTGTCCACTTTTTCCTTTCCACCGGCTTAGGAACATCAGAAGACCCTACGTCTATGTTCACAGGGCCGGGAGAAGTAAAGGAAAGCGGATCCATTGGGTTTCGATTGGTGTGTTTCAAAGTTGGTATGTGTTTTCTAAAGTTGGTATGTGTTTTCTAAAGAAGGATTGACTATGTTTTTAAACTAATATTTTGGTTTGCGTTTCTAACTACCAAACATTGATTACACAGATAGCATTCATCAAAAGACAACCACTTTCAAATCACATTTTAAAAACGCGAACAGAGAGCATTCATTACACATCAAATCTCATTTTTAAAACGCTAACAAGTATTACACAGATAGCATTCATCAAAACACAACCACTTTCAAGCATTCAACACAGCAACCAACTACCCTAGTTCAGTTCGTACTATAGAGAGCATCACATCACTTTCAAAGCATATCAATTAATACAACACAGAAACTAGATTTATGAACATCTACTTTACTTCCTAGTCTACCTAGTGAAGTTCAACCAAGCAACCTACAAGGAAACTACTTCTAGGGAACTATTTTAGTTAGAGTGTTTACCTTAACAATTTCATTCAAAGCAGACCTTCTCCAGATTAGCCATCTGCACTGTGAGGTTATAAACGTCTCCAGTGAGGTGATCAAGCAGCAAACTTAGCCTTTTAACCTGTGCCTGCATATGGAAACATAGAAACCTTGTTAGTGAATTAAAAAAAACCCAAACATTACCAGTATTAATTCCTATGAGCTACTCTTAAAAAACGACACTAACCTCAACACTCTCAATCTGTTTGGTGAGATTGGGCACCAACTTGATCACCTCATCAGCCTCTTCTACACGCTTACGCAGGCGTTCGATCTCCTCCTGGACGCCTATTACCCAAGGCTGACGATAATGAAATCCATCAGCCTTGGGGACAACAAAAAAAAAACATCAGACAACATAAACATAAATTTTTATACTAATGTATGAGTCTGTTGAGGTATCTCTTACCTCGTAGTTTATGCAGCTGAAGAAGCGCTTCCCAGGATGAGTGTCGTGCTCCTCCTTCACCCGAACCTCGTCAATGATTCTCCCACCACAGGGACATCTTCTAGGAATCCCATATTCGGAATCTGTGACGTATCCCAACATGTTGCAGTACTCCTGATGCCTCTTTGTATCTCTTATCTCCTCTGCGGGATCCATCTGAACCAGTCAAGCAAACGGCTTACAACAAAATCACAAAATTATATCATGAACGGAACCCATAATGGAACCCACTTTTCGATAACAAAACGGTTCGATCTAACCCACAATGAAACCCAGATGACGATTCGGAACCATAGAATCGAAACCCCCAAAACTCGAGTTTGAACCCTACCTCCAAAACCCAACTAATCGACAACTATACGGTTCGATCTTACCCAAAATGTAACCCAGATGACGATTTGGAACCCTAGAAGCGAAACCCCCAAAATCAAGTTTGAACCCTAATTTGAGAACCCCACTAATCGACATCAAAACGCTTCGATCTAACGGGTAATTAACTCGACACTCACCTATTCTCGTCGAGGAGACACTCCGTCGTCGATTCGATGGAGAAAAGTGGAGAAACGTGAAGAAAGATCAAAATCGCTCGACAGTTCGCCTCTCGGGGAAAAACCCTAGTCTTTTCTGGAAAATGAGAAAATGAATTTCTCTCCGCTTTCGTCGTCGTGACGTCAACAACGCGGCGCCAATGGAACCGTGACACCTGGCGTGAACCCGCCTCATACCGAGTCACTCGTAAGAAGCGGGTCGCGTAAATAAACCCATTAAAACATTTCTTTTAAAAATCCGGGCCTAGGAACTTGAGCCCATGAACCCCATTACATCCTTCAATGTGGATGCTCTTAAAGCCTTAAAGGCTTCACGTACGCTCAAGTCAACAAAAAAAGAAAAACAATTCACTCACAAGTAGACCCAACTCTGTTATAACCACAAAGAGAAAAGAAAATGTAAGGTATGACCTACATTTGGAGCTGGGCATTGGTTTAACTGGTTTCTTCAATTTCAGTTAGGTTTATTACCAGCTAATTACCTAGAAGAAAAAGAGGAAACACAAAAGTTCATTATAAGTTAAGCACGTATCCGTAATCAAAATAACAATATGTGTAGGTTAGAGTATGAATGATATACCACAACATAGAAGTTCAAAAAATAAATTCAAACTGATTTCCATATGTAATATTATGTTCTTATTGTATTTTTTTTTTTTTGAAACTTAATATTATGTTCTTATTATTACTAGTACTCAAATTTCTGCCGATTCAAAAGGGCACAAGTACAACTCATAAATTCTACACAACAAAAAAAACTGATCAATAATCTCCACACAAGATTACAAAACTTCCATCAGAACAATTCCGAATAAAAATAAAAATAATTAAGATGACAGCAGCTTGAGCTGAGAGGGGGGACCCAATCATTGAACAAGCAAATGATAAAAAAAAAAAAAAAAATAGAAATAGAGAGAAGAGAATAGAAGCAAAGTACGACCGTATTATCGACAGTGAGTTCAATGGTTGATGATGAGATCTTATTAAATTCTCAAGTGGGACACTTAATTCTCACAACGTGCCTTGTCCTCTGAGTGAGTCTCTCCTAATTTTTTTGTCTATTATTTTCATTTTTGTTTAATCTTTCTCTCTCTCTAAAAATGGTTTGGGAAACATCTCAATCAAGAGATGGTCTCACTCAACTCTGCAAACCTAACATGCCCATTTGAGGTAAACTCCATCTAACATTCATCACTCCACACCAACTTGTGCTTCACCTAACCACTTTTTACTAAACCAAACCCCAGAGCTATGCACATACACACCAGTCTGTATAGAGTCAGACTATCGGATTGGATTCATTGACTAATGTAGAAAGTGTCTTATCAGATACGAGTTTATAATTTGTTGTAAGAATCCAAAGATTCTCTAGTGTCAATAAATTGAAGAAAAGTTATCCTAAGATCATAAGCTCTGGTTAACCATAGTACAACATCATTTGAGTTCGTGCTACTCTTCATTTTGATTCCTGCCATAAGACATACTGTACACAAAACTCTTCACCTTGCATGCCTCTCTTCTCTGGCTTCAAGAGCATCAACTTCCTCATTTGTTAGCAGATCCACCATTGGTTCATAAACATCCAAGTCTTTCCTTTTCCTGTCAAGATCATGGAAAAATATTTGTTATGAACGGAATTTGTTATCAATTTTGCTAGGTTACACATGTCACTTTTATATTCTATTTCAAAAATTCATCAATGCAGGAAGAGATGTTCTCAAATATCCACAACGTTATTTTATTTTTAGTCCAGAATTCACTATCAGAGCATTCCTAGGAAGGACCATCTCCAAATCATGGGGAAAATCAACTATCGAATGATAGAAAATGTGTGAATATGTGGCATTTCAACTTATGATGTGACACGAAGTTAAAAATGTTTCCACTCATCTTATAAGCAACCTAGACACCAGCCGGCAATTGTAAAACAGGTCTTAAAGATGACATTTCACTAAGAAATTTTCTAGATAAAATGAAAAATCACTTACCGAACTACACTGGACTTAAAGCTGAATAACTTCACTAGGTCCATTGACAAGCCACTTGCCTTGCTGCACATAGAAGATGGAGACTTATTAAGGAATTGTTCGAGCAAGCTCAACTATTACCAAAGGCAACTTGGATAGAAGCAACGTGTAAAGACCTCGCAGAACCATAATCAGATCCTCTGCGGCTTTTCTTGCTTAATCTACTCTCCCTAGCTGAACTCACACTTTGAACTGCAATCTGCAAAGTAGAAACAACAGAGAATTATTTATACTGAAATTAGAAAAAAAAAGAAACGAAAAATAGCTTAATGATCCAAACAGATCATTCACCTCGTAAAGTTGTTCTCTGATTGCAAATGCAACAGCAGGCTTCAGGAGAAAGGAAACAAAAAGAAAAGAAACCAGACATCACTTTGTATCAAACATTTGAAACTGAACTTTGTTTAATCACAGAAGGAAGGATGAGAAAACTGAGAGCGATTATCTTACTCCAACTTCAGGATCTTCAACACCTAAATCCTTGCACAAGGTCCTTGCAAATTCCTCAGGATCACTCTCGAAATTGTTCAGGTCCTGCAAACCGCTAAAGTCAAGCTACATGCAAGTATAAGAGTACACAAACCATGACTGAAACTACCACGTATTCTCACCCACAAGAACTGATCCTTGATGAGGGTGTGATTAACTCTGAGATCAAGCTGAAAAAAAAAAGAAACATAACTCATCAGCTTCTAGACATTCTTCTTTGTTCAGAAAATCACTCATCGACAAAAGAAAGAGAGAGAGAGAAAACAAGGCATTAAAACCTTGATTGGTATGATCTTTTCACCAGTGTACATATCTTGTCCTTCATATGCCCGAAAGTCTGCGAGCTGAGACTGATAAAAACATAACAATTAACCAATGTGAGCAAAGCCCTCTCTTACAAAAAGTAATCCAAGCAAGAACACATCACACAAGCAGTCCTAGAGATAAAAACAGCAGGAACCAATAAGCAACATGTGACTAGTGTAATAGAACTTAGTAAGAACCCCACATTCAAACACTCCCACAATTGTAAATAAACAGAGAAGGTCGCAAACCTGAATAGATTGAGAAATCTGAGAGAAGAACGCAGGTGGGAGTTTCAAGTCTTTAACAGTCCTTCTAGCGAAGACAACGATCTCATTATCCGGGTCTTAAATCCAAAACACACAAACAAAAAAGGAATCACCTTTATCACATTCCGACAAGAAGATAAGGTTTTTAGAGAGTAGAGAGGAGAGAAACCTGAAGGGTTCCAAGTGAAGGCATCTTTGTAACGCTGACCCTCGAATTGAATGTCTAAACGAATAGGTACCAAGTTCTCAGCAGTAGGCCTACCTCCCCCCCATCATAAATGAGGTTAGTAATTGCAGAGAAACACTAACACATGAACTCTATTCGAAGATGAAGAAGAGGAGACGAAACTTACATCCTGAACTTGACGGGACCTTTCCCTGAAGCCTTCATCCTCTCAAATTTTTCACAGATTCAGTTTTCAATTTCTGATATTTTCAGGCGATGCGGTAATATTATTTTTACTTTATTTCAGAACCGCCCTTACATTTATGATTTCTCACACATTTCACCCCTACCTATTTTTTTGTGTTTATACGCACTATATGAAATTTAGGGCCGTCATACACGGGCTTTTTATATGGGCCTTGAGACGGGCTTGGTGTAACCTGAATATTGAATCAACGAGACCAGAGAATCATTCTCTCTCTCTCTCTCTCTTTGTTACATGTTCGTGCTCCCCAACAAACAACGTTCGTGTGTTTCTTCATGGACCATGGTCGTGTACACATCCGAAGGAACACTATTGCAAACATGTAAACAAAACTCTTGGATATTGTGTTTTATTTTTATATTTATAGAAAAACACACACACACACGCATCATAGGTGTTAAATAAATAATATATGCATCAATCCTCCTAGTTCTTTATGGTCGCCGTTGCTGATATGCATCAAGAGCTAGCTCTGTCCCACATGTAAAGACTCTTCCTCAATTCCTAAATCTCCCAAAAACTGTGGAAACAGAGTCCATGAACCGAACGATCCAAGTTTTTAACACCTCTCGGGTCTTGTGATCTTCAGTCTCCTCACGGTTTCAAGAAACATACTGGACCAAAAACATCGAACCAAAGTCAATGTTAGATATGGAAAACTATGTATGTGAGATTCAAGATTCAAGATTCTTACTCCCATGGAATATCACCAACCATCATCCAATCTCCATCTTTGTCTTGATATGTCAAAACATGGTTTTTGCTATCTCGTGTACCGCCTGTTTGAACCAAAGACAATGTATGGACATTCTTCAAAGTGTTCAGATTTAGTTAAATGTTTTGTTCCACGACTTTTACTTACAGATAACTGATGTATCGAACATGTGAGACAGATTTTCTAATAGACTCTTGTAGCCTGAGAATGTGGAAAGATCAAGCTTTCTCCCAATGGGGACACCTTCCATATAAACCTTAACAAAGAGAGCTGTGTTGTAACCGCGTTGACGAAGACGAAGACTCTTTAGTGTGTCCCTTAAACGAGGTTTTATAGGGGGCCAATCTTGGCTTGTCTCTCTACAAAAGAAAAATACAAGAAACTTCAAATGTGAACTAAAAAACAGAGCAAAAACAGAACATAGAAACAGAGTTGTGATGTGGAGAAGACCTTTGTGAAGAAGTAGAAGGAAAGGTGAGGCTGAGGGAGAGATTAACAGAAGATTCAGAAGGTGAAGGCTTAGTACTGTCTACGGAGGATGAGGAATAAGGAGAATATGAGTTAGAATTCTCCATTGATGAGACCTTGAAGCTGTGTAACCTCTCACCTACAACTGTAACTGCATGATTCCTTATATTCTCTCTTGAGAGTGCTCTTCATGTCTCTCTCTCTCTCTCTCTCTCTTTCTATATATCTATCTGTTTGGTAAACAAATTAGAGACTAGTACGTGTTGAGATTGCATAGGTTTATTTTAAAATGACTTATTTAATTTTGCTATAAATAAATATTGAAGCTTAAGGGTTCACCACTTTAACTATGAACTTTAAACATTTTCTATATATGAACACACATGATTTTTGATAACCACTGTGATAATTACCCGATTAGATAACAAACTCACATGTTTAGGCCTTTGAAGCTTGTTAATAGTAAAACATAAGATTATGGCTTTAACATTTGTTTACATGTAAGATTCGAAGTTTCCATAAAAGGATGAATCCAAGGAAGGTGTGTTCAGATGGTGTTGGAGCTAAAATGTTAAGGCTTTGATTTAAATCTCTCAACAGCTCAGATTCTTTAATTAGGAGAGATAAAGGGCCAAAAGGCTTTATTGTCTAGCCTTAAACAGAAACTGAGCATCACATCACTTTCACTTTCACTTTCGTACATCAATATTTGAAAACTGAGTCTATAGACTATGAACTTGGGGATAAATTTTAGACCATTCTGTTGATATGAAAACTCAATTGTCGCTGTGACACATTAATGTTACAGACCATAGAAAATTGCGGAACCAATAAAAATAAAGAAGACCTGAAGAGTTTTGTGTATGTTGTTTTTGTGGAGCAGACAGTGCTCTTTTCTTTAACTATACGTTTCCTGTTAATGTCTCTTTAGCTTTCTGGCTTGTCTCTCTTAGGAGCCCAATCTTTTTACCTTTTGTTTTCAAAATACTTTCATTAATTTATAATAACTTAAAATATAATGTAGACGTTTTACATTACATAGTGTTTATTGGCTGTTTTGATAATAATATTAGATCTTTGAATCATCATGGGAAATGTAATAGTTATTCTAATAGTTGCTTTCTTATAAAGCCTACCTTGAATGTTGGATCGTTAAGACTCCTATGAGTTATTTTACGATCTGTCTTTGGACATGCATGTCTGTCTCTAGGGATCCTTCTTCTGAGAATTTCGATATAAATAACTTTAGAATGTCTAGTAGTCTAATGATGAATGTCTAGTCCTCTTTATACTTGTAATTATTAGGTAATATAATCAATTATTTAATTTTCATATACGACATGTCTAAAGAGTTAATTAGTATTTATCTCGAGTTAGAAGAGTTTGTCATATGGTTAGTCGGTATCATAAGTAAGAACAAAAACAAAACAAAAACATATTTCTTTTACATTATTTTCAAAGAGACCCAAAATTTTGACATCACTTAACTATATATTAAGACCGATTTCATGCATGCATCTTTGTGACTATCGTAGATTAACTTTATAATGCTAGAACAAGAAAACCAATACCGTTTAGTTTGTAGCTTAATTACATCTTTGTGACTATCGTAGATTAGACGTTTATGGAAGTAATATATAGAGGCATGCAATAGTATTGTGCCAAAAAGTTATAGCAAGAGAGATCATTATCATGAGATGTACTCCTAAATTAACGTGGCATGTTCATGCATAGACAAAGATGCAATCATATCTCCACGTTTGCATACAACTTCATATAATCAAATCATATATATAGTCCTACAAACAAAATGAATGTCTGCTAGCTGCTGATGAAAATCAATCATTTGGATAGTACTTCGTCAAAAAGTGACATCAAATTATTTTAGTTGATTTTAAGGCACGGGGATCCCTTTGGGTGATACACATTACACATACTCTGACTCATGATCCAATTTAAAGAAGAAAACGGATAAAATAGCACAAACCAAAGGTCGACAGGCCATAGGTTTTTAATGTGTATTAGTCCTGAATCTTGAAAGATAATACGACAAAAAGTTTATGTACGTTAATTTTGTATAATATCATGTAAGAGTGATAAAGAAGATTATTTTAACCAGCATTAATAAATCACCAACAGAGATTTCAAACCTTATTTTCTTATTAAACCCGCCAGAAAGCTCCAATACCAAAGTTAGTCGCATTTGATCTAGCAATCTAGAGCCGGCCGGTTCTAGTGACAAGTCCGAGTCTCAATGATTTATAACCTCTAATTCAGGATTCATTATGGATAAAGCCTATAAATTTCTTGATATTCCTAGAGGAAAATTATTAAAATTGTTAGCTAAAATAGAATACTAATACTTACTTTTTCTTTTTTTTAGAATACTAATACTTACGATTATAAAATCTTTATAATTGCTACAAAACCTGAACATCTGCTAACTTATTCCACCACGGTGTTAATTACCAATAAAATTCATAACCAATAAGGTGTGGTCTGGTGGTTTGTTTTTGTGTACAGTGGACTAGCTCGTCGTAGATAAAAATTAGCAACCGAGTTCCACAATTTACTAAGCTAGTGTTCAATTTGAGTGGTAAGAATAGCCGCACTTCAACAAGCCTTGGGACTGGTCTGGTTTTAATCCGGAATCCATCCCATTATTAAAAATAGTACAAAAGAAAGTTAATGGTATACTTTTTTTTTGGTCAAGTAAATGGTATAAATTAAGTTCACAAAAGCAAGGAATAGAAACCAAACAAGGTATATATCGGACTATCATCAATATATGGCTACATGATGAGTGTGCTGTGCATGCCTTCTACCGTTCTACGCCATGCAAACAAATACACGCACATAGTCTCTGACTTTGTCTGTATAGTACGTTTGTATTGTTCTAGACAGTAATTATGGTCTTAAAACCCACACGCTCTGTCAATAAAGCTTTGTTTCCATAAGAAATCATGAACACAGTTTAAAAGCAAAAACAGAACAATCAATTGTGGTCACAATCAAAGACTTTAGAATCTCAATCAGGTAGTATAGTTTAAAAAGGAAAACGGAGATACATTATATATGCTCTGTTAATTTCGACCATTGGATTGAGAGAGACTCTTGCACTTGTGGTCTTGCATGAACATACGTGTTCTTCTATAAGCCAAACATAACATTTTCAAGACTTTTACGTCAAAACGAGTTGTAGAGTTATATGGTGGTGTTTGATTGGTTTCGGACTTTGCAGTGGTCCCAAAGAAGAGAAAGAGAAGCCATTTCATTGGTTCGGTATTCTCTTTAACATCTTACTCTCTCTACTACTCTGGTCTTCAGCAATATCTGAAAAGACAAGTAAAATATATTGATGTCTCTTCAACGACCCAATGGGAACTCGAGTTCCTCTTCGTCCCCCAAGAAGCACAAAACTGGTAGTTGTTTACTTGTTTTTAATGAAAATTTTGTTTTTTTTCCTATTTATTTTGGGTTTAAGAAAGTGGGTTGACCAAAAAAAAAAGGGTTTGTATAATTTTCAGAGGAGAGTGACGAGGAGGAGTTGTTGATGGTTCCTGACATGGAAGCAGCTGGATCAACAGGTGTTCTAAGCAGCAACGCCGACGACGGAGTCAACAAACCGGAGATTGACCAGACCCAAAACGTAACCTCAACCGCCAAGCGGGGCCGTGGACGAGACCCAGTCGATAAAGAATACAGAAGCCACAAGAGGTGAAATATGAATCAGTCATTTTTACTAAAGTTATGCAATTGAAACGTGAAAGAAGTGATAATGAATGTGCGTTGGTTTTGGTATGAAATAAACAGATTGTTGAGGAATAGAGTATCGGCACAAGAAGCGAGGGAGAGGAAGAAAGTGTATGTGAGTGATATGGAATCAAGAGCTAACGAATTGCAGAACAACAATGATGAGCTTGAGGAGAAGATCTCTACTTTGATGAACGAGAACACAATGCTTCGCAAAATGCTTATCAACACTAGGCCTAAAGCTGATGACAGTCACTAGGATGATAAAAATCCTTTAACTAACCCAGTGTTGTATGTTTGTCTTTTTGTTTGTATACAAATAACATCAAGTTGCGCATAACATTGTCTCACCAAAAAGTTGATCTTTTAAAAAATCGGTGGATAACATGTAATTTTATATTTGCATAATCAAGAAAGAGAAAAGGTAAAGACTTCATAGAGTTTAATCAAGAAAGACAAAAGGCTCGGGGTTTATTTTTTTAGTTTTTTATTATTAAAATTTGTTTCTTTTTCTTTTTGGTTTTTTTTCTTAAAAGAAAAAAAAAAAGTTAGACCAATCGCGGGCCGCCACGACACGTGGGGTCCGCGCTATAGTGATGAACTTTAGGAGAGAGAAGTTCAACCAAAAGAACTTTAGGAGAGAGAGGGTTCATGGGATTGAATTATTTTATTATTTTTTTTTCTTGGTTTTTGTGTGAACTCCCCCCATGAACTCTCAATGGGGGTGCTCTTAAAAGAGTTTAGCAGGTCTGGTTATGAAATTTTTGGTTTTCGGTTGAGTTAGATTTTGAGTTGGTGGGATTTTAAAAATGATTTCGTATTCGGTTTGGTTTGTTTAAAAAAAAAACTGAATCATCCAAAATTAACCGCAATTACCAAACCAAATTAATCAAATTAACCAAACTTAACCAATAATATATAGTTTTTTGAAAAATAAATCGAAATCTAACCAAACCCCCCTCCCCAAATTTGCTTCTTTACGGATAAAATTATACAAATCTAAATTAACCAGAAGTCTAACCGTTTCGGTTTACTTAGATGGAATTGTTGCCAAACCGAGATAACCGAGAATACCAAACCAGAATAAACAGAAGTATCCTAAACCGAGAGTTTAGTTAGACAAAGGTGGGTCCCACGTGTAAAGAAGCGTCTGGAGGATTTGTTTTCGTAGAGACCAGACAAGTAATAAATAAATGAGATTACTTTACGAATCCGAGAGAGATTTTGAAGAAGAAGATCACAAGTAAAGAACCATCTCGAAGCTTCAATGGCGTATTCTGTTGAAGGAAGAAGAAGAGCAAGCGGAGGGATGCTTCCTCTTCTGGCCCTCAGCACCGTCGCTGAGTACTACAGACTCCCGTGGAAACCTCCGGTGACGGCGGGTCTATTAGCCGCCAACACTCTCGTCTATCTCAGACCGTCTTTTATCGATCCGTTCATCCCTCACATCAACGAGGTCTGGTTCAATCCAAACCTCATCCTCAAGGTAAACCCCAAATTCGATTCTCTTTAATGTAATTTCTTGAGAGAATTTGAGATTAGAAGAATCCAAAGTTTGTGACTTTTTACAGCACAAGGACTTGAAACGCTTCTTTCTATCACCGTTCTACCATCTAGACGAGCCTCACTTAGTCTACAACATGATGTCTCTTCTCTGGAAAGGTATCAAGCTGGAGACATCCATGGGAAGCAGCGAGTTCGCTTCGATGGTGTTTGCGCTTCTCGGTATGTCCCAAGGAGTCACGTTGCTGTTAGCCAAGTCCCTCCACGTGTTCTTCGACTACGAAAGAGCCTTTTACAGTGAGTACTCCGTGGGGTTCTCTGGCGTCATCTTTGCTTTGAAAGTTGTTCTCAATTCTCGGGATGAGGATTACACCAGCGTGTATGGGATCTTAGTTCCGACTAAGTATGCTGCTTGGGCAGAGTTGATACTTGTGCAGATGTTTATGCCTAGCGCTTCGTTTCTTGGGCATTTGGGTGGGATTCTTGCGGGGATTCTCTACTTGAAGCTGAAGAGGTCTTCTCACTCAGGTTTAGACCCTGTGAGTATGGTTGTTAGAGGTGTTACTCGAGCCGTGACTTTGCCGTTGAGGTTTCTGAGCAGTTTGGTTAGGTCTCGGAGGAGGAGGATAACAGGGAGAGGACGAGTGGGGAGAGGTCAGAGTGGTGTCTGGAGATGCCAGTCGTGTACTTATGACAATTCTGGTTTGCAAAGTGTTTGTGAGATGTGTGGCTTGGGACGAGGTAGAGGAAACGGATGGTCAGTGAACCAGAGACAGACACATTCTTCTTCTAGTGATATTCCTTTGGATGAGCTGCGTCGTCGAAGAGTAGAGAGGTTTAGTTAATTTATGGAACTGTGAATGAATCTGAAGCTGAAGCTGACTCATTCATTGCATTAGCATATGATTAGAGAGGTTTCTTCAAGCTGTTTCTCTTTTCATGTATTTCAGTGGAGTTACAAATAGTGTTGGCATAACGAATCTGTATCACTAACTAAACCATATGTTTGATCATTCATCAGTGAGTCTCCAGCTTTTAAAATACATGAAAAAGAGAACATTAGATTTCTTGGAACCAAAATCAAACCACTAATTTTCATTTGAAAACATATTGATATTGTCATTTAAATACCGAATTGATTAAATTTAGTGCAACGTAAAACATGTATTGGGATATATAACCAATCACAAGTTTATATTTGCTGATTTCCATTTTTAAACTCGTTTCTAAGAAGTTATGAATTTACTTGTTTCTCAAGTTTTACTTGTTTTCCAAGATTGTTTTTCAAAATTATTCATTGAAGACTAATTTCCTTAAAAGCATTGAATGTATTGAATCCTATAGTATATTTTTTTTTCCTAACAAGAAAAAAGTGAACGTATATATTTGATACCATATAGTCATAGCTATTCATTTAGTAACTAAATCGAAAACAAAAACAAAAACTCCTAATGCCTCCTCCGCAAGCTAGGCTTCCATGGGAACTGGAGGAAGAAATACTCACTCGTCTTCCACCTAAAGTTCTCGTTCGGTTCAGAACCGTATGCAAACAATGGAACTCTCTTTTCAACGACAGGAGTTTCATCTACAACCACCTGTCCCTCCCCCGTCCTCAGTTCATCCTCCTGACCAAACACACCATTTATTCGATAGACATCACCGATCCAACTATGAAGTTGCTTGAGCGACACACCTCTCGCCTTGGTTTATGTTTGCATAACGCAAACATCACTACATGCGATGAGTTGTTGTTTTTTAACTATCCACGCCCTTGGGAGAAGAAGACATCACTCTGGAATCCATGGCTGAGACAGGTTAAGTGGATCAACTTGGTTGTGGACAAACACTTCGATGTTTTTGGGTTAGGGTACGACAATAGTAGGCCTGAAAAGGTTTACAAGATGTTAGGGTATATGAGATGTCCTTCCAAAGTCCAGACAATTAATAGCTACCTCCAGAGAGTTTCCATGGAGGTTGTGGACAATGTTTACAAGATGTTGGAATATTTTAGAAGTCCACCCGAAGACCAGATAAATGTATACCCTGACAGAGTTGTGATCTACGAGTGTGCGTTTCAAACGTTGAGGTTTATTGATACACCTGACGAGGACATGCCCATGTCTGAAACAGCTAAAAGTTCACATGTGTCTTTGAATGGAAATTTGTATTGGATTGCTTGCAATCGCCAAACTCGCGAGTATTTCATCCAAAGCTTTGACTTCTCTAGTGAGATTTTCAAACCCGTCTGTCTCCTTCCGTTTCAAGAAAGCCCTTCTTGTGATGAGCATGTTCTCGCGGTTTTCAAAGGAGATCGGTTTTCGTTGTTAATGCAATGCTATTTGACAAGGAAGATTGATATTTGGGTAACGAAGAGGAAGATTGATGATACAGAGGAAGTGGTGTGGATGAAGTTGATGACTCTAACAGCAACTAACTTGCCAAAGTTGTTTAATAAGCTTTATGGTGTTAGTTACTTCATCTATGACAAGACACTAGTCATGTGTTGTGGGGACGATGAAAGTGGAAAGCCTTGCATCTATATTGTCAAGGGAGATACGTGCGATAAGATTCATATAGGTGCTGACCTAAACAGCCTTGCATCTAGGATCACTTGGTTTTCTCACTGTGCCTATGTTCCAAATTGGACTTCTGTTCCTTTAGAGTTTTAGATTGCGTGAATATCATGTTGTGCCTAGTATTATCAGGGTTTTATTTTCTTTAAGTTGTGCCATGTCCTTTGTTTTATTTCAAAATTAATGTGCATTTTGGAAGCTTGAAGTCTCAGTTTCATACAGCACATGCAACATCAAGATTCTATAAATGATCTTTCTTGGATGATAGAGACTTATAGATGGATTGATTTGGAGATTGAGGATATAATATATGAGACTTGTTGGAATTTCAATTTGTAAAGTTAGGTTAATAGAGTTTAGCGTTAGTCTATTACATGTATCTTCTTCACAAGACTTTATAAAATCTCATTTTGGCTATAACAAGCCTAGATGATTTTCATTTACACATCAAGGAATAATACTCCTTAATGTAGACATGGGCATTCTAACTAAGTGATAACTAACAATTAGATGTTTTTGGACTTGGTTAGAACTTAGAAGAAGCATCCGAAACTGTTTATATTGAAGTCAGTATCGATAGGTGATATTATTGGAACTTTAATGTGTTAGTATATGTGCTAGTTTAGTTGAGTAACCGAATTTCAAACAAATTTGTCGGTAAGTTCCAAAAGTCTTAAATCTAGTACAATAATTGAATCGTGTGTTATTACACTATTAGGGAACTTTTGTATACCAAACAAATTCAACTAGTACTGAATATAATGTAAGGAAAATCAAATCAAACAAACCGAAATTTAATTTAATTTTTTTTTGTATATTTCTGATAACTTTCTATGTATATCCAAAACTTAATCGAACTTGACTTTCAGGATTAGATGAATCTGCTTCATCTTTGAGTTACCTCCTCTGAGGAGTTTTGAATGCAAAAAGAGAATACAACCGCCAGTGTCACCGACAAGAGTCAAAAAAGAGGCGTAATAAATTAACAAACACATTTTCTAACAAGAATCCATAACGTTAACATTCACTCACTATCACACACTCTCTCTGACTTCATTATTACCCTCTCCCACGCGCTCCCCTCTCTCCCTCTCTTTAAATACAAAACACTCTCACCAAACTTCAAAGAGAAAAAAAAAGATAACTAAAATAAACATCAAAACATGAACTACACTTTCTTCTTACTTCTCCTCACTCTCGTCCACTCCACTTTCTCTTCCCTAGCTCCAACAGACCAAGCCGCTCTCGAATCCATCAGAGACTCCTTAACCGACATGCCCGGCTCAGCCTTCTTCTCAACTTGGGACTTCACAACCCCTGACCCTTGCTCCACCTTCGCAGGCCTAACTTGCACTTCCCTCGGCCGTGTCTCCGCCTTATCTCTCGGCCCTAACCTCTCCGGTTCACTATCTCCTTCCATCTCCAACCTAACCCATTTGACCCAACTCGTTCTCTACCCCGGTTTAGTCACCGGACCTCTCCCTCCTCGGTTCGATACCCTCCCTCTCCTTCGAGTCATTTCCTTAACCAGAAACCGCTTAACCGGTCCTATACCAAACTCTTTCTCATCTCTCTCGTACCTCCACACTCTTGACCTCAGCTATAACCAACTCTCAGGCTCTCTCCCTCCGTTTCTAACCACACTTCCTCATCTCAAAGTCCTTGTCTTAGCCTCAAACCGTTTCTCCGACAACGTTAAACCTGTCTCTAGCCCTTTGCTCCATTTAGACCTAAAGACGAACCAAATCTCCGGCCAACTCCCACCTCTTTTCCCCACCACTCTCCGGTACTTATCCCTCGCCGGAAACTCAATCTCCGGCGCAATCATCCCCTTGGAGCCACTCACAGACCTTACGTACATCGATCTCAGCATGAACCGGTTCACCGGAGCGATCCCACAATCACTCTTTGGCTCCACAACCACATCAATGTTCCTACAACGAAACAACTTCACATCCATCAACGCCACGTCACTGTCAATGTTACCTCAGGGCTCCGTCGTTGATCTGAGCCATAACTCTATCTCCGGCGAGTTGCCTCCTTCCCTCGCCGGAGCAGAGTCTCTGTTCTTGAACAACAACCGTTTCACAGGAGAGATTCCAGAGGAGTACATCAAGAGCTTGGTCAACGGTACGACGAAAACGCTCTTCTTGCAACATAACTACTTAACGAGATTCCCGTGGAACTCTGGCTTTCAACTACCGGACTCTGTTTCGCTCTGTTTGTCGTATAACTGTATGGATACGGATCCAGTTGTTGGTTTGTCCACGTGTCCGATAGAAGTTGCACCTCTGCTCTCAAGGCCTGCTATACAATGTTCTCGCTTTTACAACCACAGCTCCACTGGTTAAAGATCAGTTTGTTTTTTTTGTTTGTTTGCAAAGAAAATTGTCAAAAATGACATTTTTAGAAATTGAACCGTTGTGACTGGTAGTGTTTTCTTATTATAAAAATCTAAAGTGTGGTCCTCACGTGTAAATTAGATTGTAGTGTTTATGGAATATATACAGATTGGTCATTTTCTCTATTTTGTATTTTTCATTGAGTTCATATTGAGTTGCATGTGCCATTTGGAAGAGGAAAATATAGACACCATTGGTTTTTCAGATATTTTTTTTTCTTATCTTCAGTTAGTATTATCTTATAATTAAAAAACGGTTGAAACTTTTTTTCACTTTGTTGGAGAGCACTCAAGATACCGTTTATATAAAAGATATTTATTAAGATCCAAGCTTGTTGGACATGGATGAGTTAAAGGATTTGTTTAGAACTTAGAAGAGCCTAAAATGGTGTTGATTTTATAAACCATTAACAACATAAATTCCAGACAAGTAACTGTTTACAGACATATCGACACAGAATTTGAAGTAACAAAGCAGCATAAAGCTATATCTGATTTGTCAGAACATTTAAAGAAGGAGTCCATGTTGAATCCTTTGAAATTTGATTTCCGTTCATATAAAAAAAAAGAAAAAAAGTTTTCCCTCACTTTCTCATCACCTTGGGATTTCATTTCAGTCTCTTTCATTTCAGACCCTTCACTTTCTCCCAACTTCTCTCCTCCCATTATTAATTGTGTTTCCATAATTAAACAAAAATAGAGAGAGAGAGCTGAGGTGTCGAAGTCACGGATATAAAAAGGGTACGAGAAACCGTCACCCTTCTTCTTCTCTCTCGCTCTTTGATCTTTCCCTCTTGTCTCCTTCAAATCCGTTCTTCCTCGAGATCATTTTCCTTCTCTATTACAAACTTTTGTTTCATTTTCAATTGCTTCCCTCTCCCCTCTCTCTCTATTCTCACATCAGAATGAACGGGAAGGCCTCTGTTTCCAAGGAGCTCAACGCCAAGCATTCCAAGGTTCCTCCATCTTTTCTATATTGCGTCTAAAAGGTTACGTCATTACTTTACCCAATCATGTGTGTGTGGTTACTACAGATATTGGAAGCACTTTTAAAGCATCCAGACAATCGAGAATGTGCTGATTGTAGATCAAAGTAAGCATCATGAAGATACTACTATTCTTCTTCATTCAACATAATGATTAGAGTTTTTGTGTTTGTTTGTTTGATAATCTAATCTATTTTGTAGGGCACCAAGATGGGCAAGTGTGAACCTTGGGATATTCATATGTATGCAATGTTCTGGAATCCATCGCAGCCTTGGTGTCCACATCTCTCAGGTTTCCTCGTTTTTTTTTTTTTTTAAATTCTTTGTGTTTGAAACATGCATCAGACACGTTACTGATGTTGATGGTTTTTTTTTTCGGAAACAGGTGAGGTCTATAACTCTGGATACATGGCTACCTGATCAGGTTGCTTTCATGCAATGTAAGCTCCTCTTATTAGTTAATATTAATTTAGTTGATATTCATTATCCGTAAATATAATTAACCCATTTAGTTGAAACTCAGTATCAATCCCATAGCTTGATTGATTGATCTTGTTCTCTTTGTCTGTAGCTACCGGTAATGCTAAGGCAAATCAGTATTGGGAATCAGAACTGCCTCCTCATTTCGAGAGAAGTTCAAGCGACGCGTTTATCAGAGCAAAGTATTGATTCTTTTCTATGCTACAAAGTGTTTGCTGCATTCCTCATTTGCTACAACACAATTTACAGCTTTTTGTTTTCTTCTATTTGTGCTTCTTAGATACAACGATAAGAAATGGGCTTCACCGGGAGGTAAACAACCGGCTCCTGTAGTTAACCAGCTAAGCTGCAAAGTTAGTCACTCGGTAGAGAGAGGACATAAGCCTGAGACTCCAACGAAAACAAGAACTCGTTCCCTCGATGAAGATATCCTTCTTAAGCACGTTCTTGAAGTTACACCACCAGAAACAAGAATCCGTGCGGTATGTTATCTCACCAGATTGACGTAGAAGGATCACAAAACATTTAACTCTTTCTACCATGCAGGGCTCGGTAGATATGAAGATGAAGGAGAATGTATATGTTCTACCTCTACCAGTGGGGATAAATGTCAATAAGCCAAATCAAAAGAATGAGATTTTCTCTGGAGATTTGTATCAGAATAGAAGAACCACCATTGCACCACCCTCGAGCTGGGCTACTTTCGACTGTAAGGCTTAAAGGCTTACAACTTTTTTTCTTTTACCATATGTGAGCAAGTCTTAACGTTTCTAAACCTTTATATGTGAATGAAACAGGAAGAAGAAGAAGAAGGAGAAGATGGAGCTTTTAATCATCATGTGGGCTTTTAGTTATGGTCAACAGGTTGGCAAAGATGGGGTTATGATGAACTCAAAAGTCAACAATGGAGTTTTGTTCTGTTTTTCTATGTTTCTTTTATCTTTCAATATATATTTTTCTATATTCAATCTTGGTTGCTTGTAACTAAATCATTAAAGTACAATGGGAGAGAAAGATCTTGGACCAAAAGAAAAAGCAATAAAAGTCACCAGTGTGTATTATTTTGAATTGTTGTACAAGCAATATCAATTGATTGGTCCATAATGATTGCAACAGTCACTTTTCTAAATGTCTCATCTAATGATGATTGCTTCTTATTATCTACCCCCATCAACTTTATTCCTTTTCTTGCTTTGGTAATATGTATGATTCAAGGGAGAACTTGTTGCGTGGATTATGTAAATGCTTTCAAAAGGAGAGTGGCCCAAATGGTCTTGTAACTGTGATACCTAAGAAGTTTAAGTTTTTACAAGGTGGTTTGGTCACAGGTGCAGGAGCTATGGAGGGACTGGATTGTGTTCGATGCACAAGCATGATTTAATGATGTCTCCTTACCTGCTTTTGTATATGTTCAATGATTGATAGTGAAAGACCTTAGAATGTTATATATATGGTTGCTACTGACTTGTTTGGTTTTATCTTCAATCTCCATGGTCATCATGTTGCATACAATAGAGATTGCCACATCTTGTGTCTTTCCAGTCTACGAGTCATTTTAGAAAATCAGTGTAAATACAATTTCTGTTAGTTTAAAGCATATGATTAAAGCTGCACAGGTTCTTATTTGATTTTTTTTTGTCTAATAGAAAAAATTAAAAGACAAACCAATCGCGGGCTGACACGTGTCAGTGGGATCCGCGAGTAGTGCAAGAACCAAGTTAAACTCGGCTCTTATAGAAAACGCGGAAAACACGGTTTTTATAAAAAACCGGGTAACCCACCCTTTAAGAATCCTCTTAAACGCCAGCGTTAAAAATGGTCTTATAATGGATGCAGACTTTTGAATAATGTGCACAAAATTGTTTAACGGTAATTAAACGCTTTGTAAAAGACTACTAAGGGCAGCTAGGCAACGTCTAAACTGATTTTTCTAAAATTCAGTTCTCTTATAACCGATTTATCGTGTAAAACGCCTGAAAATTTACTTTTGTAGGCTTCACATTGTGTAAAATGGTGGTATCTTGGTTTTGGTTCCATCGGATACCGAACATTCGGTGTTTAAACCAAATAAAACCGGATTAAACCGGTTAAAGTTCCGGTTTGTCTCAGGCGCGCATCTTTAACCGAATAAAACTCTTCTCGCCCTCGATACTCTCTTCCTTATCGTTATGGCTTCCGTCGCTTTGCCGGCGTTCACCTGCCGGAGCTCAGCAGAACCGACGAAGGAGCTTCGCGTCTGCACGAACCGCACCTGCCGTAAACAAGGCTCATTCCAAATCCTCGAGACGCTAACGTCCCTCGCGCCTCCCCAACTCCGAGTCAATCCCTGCGGATGCCTCGGCCGATGCGGCTCGGGTCCGAACCTCGTCGCTCTCCCTCAAGGCCTCTTCCTTCGTCACTGCGCCACGCCTTCTCGAGCCGCTGAGATCCTGTTCAGCCTATGCGGCGACGGCAGGGAAGCTTCCTCTTCCTCCGCCGTCGCGGAGGCTCTCTCCGCTTTGGCGCTCACGAACAATGCTCTCACTCAGATCGAAGCTGGGAACTTCGAGGAGGCAGAATCGCTTCTTACACAGGCTTTAGAGATGAAACCATACGGTGGATTGCATAGAATCTTCAAACACAGGTACAAGAAGGTACAAATTTTGTTTTCTTGATACTGGTTATTCATAGATTGTTGGAATCTTGGGATTGTAGAGCAGTGGCGAAACTAGGAATGGTTGATTACTCTGGGGCTCTTGAAGATATAAGCCAAGCTCTAGCATTAGCTCCTAACTATTATGAGGTAATACTCAGAGATGTGTAGCTCTTTTGAAGTTCTATATGTTCTTATTCGAAAGCTTACTGTTGGTTCTATTGTTTATATAACAGCCCTACATTTTCCAAGGTGATGTTTACGTTGCACAAGGTCAATATGATCTCGCCGAGAAGTCATACTTGAAGTGTTTAGAGATAGATCCTACCCTTCGAAGATCAAAATCATTCAAGGTTTGTCTCGTTTTATTTAGCATTCAAGCATAGTGGTGTCTTCAGTTTCTTACAGTCTCATAATCTTATTTGAAACCTATGGTTGGTGTTTTAACTATCATTGCAGGCGCGGATTGCAAACCTTCAAAAGAAAGCTGTTGAAGCAGATGTGAGTTAAATCCTGACATTTGGAGTTGTTTTGAATGCATATAGCTCACTACATATCTGTCATTTTAAGGGCAATTCTTTTCTCTGTCAAAACCGTTGCAATAATGTCTCTTTCTTTGGGTAGAGGGGTTTTCAAGAGTTCCAAATTACGTTGTTTATAGGTGTCATTAGTATATCAAGTGGTAATGAGATTACGCTGTCTATATTATTCAAGCTAATGATATTATATTATTCAGATGATGTTATTCAAGTATATGACATTATTCTGGTGCTAGAGATGGCACAAACAACAAGCTTCCTATCTTTGATTATCACTCATCAACAATACTCAAAGAGTTGCATTAATACTTAGCTTCTGGCCATTCTCGCAATGATCGTACATTGCACAGATGAACCAGTGCTCTCCAACCTCTGATATAATTATTGAGTCGTTGCCGTTGGTGAAGAGAGAGATGTAATTATCTCTTCCACAATCTGCGTAAGCGGTAGAGTTAACTTGCATAACGTTATGCTGGTCCTTGTTGTAGTTGAAAACTGTTGAAGAAGAGAGGCAGATTTTAGCCAGGATGGAGTTGGAAACAACTGATCATAGTTTCTTGCAAAATGGTATGGAACAAAGGACTACTAGAGAAGCTAGGAGTTAGGGAAATTACCTAAGACATCGCCGACATGAAACTCTCTTCCCTGTGTCCAGTTGGTATAGTTTGTCAAGAGTTCCCAGCCAGAGCTGTCGCCAACTGTATGGTTTGCTCCTTCAGACTTTAGCATGAACGAAGTTAAAGAGAAAATGGCAGAGAGTATCATCAAGCTGGAGAACCAGCTTCCCTGATGAAGCATTGTTATCTCTTTGCCTTTGTTTTCTCTATTTTTTTCTGAAGCTCAGTCTAGGTTTATAGCAGTAAGCATGTATGGGTGGGAAGGTCATGACATTGTTGTGTTTGCTAGATTAGTTAAGTCATGTAAACCATACATTTGTGGATTGAGGAGTCACAAATAGTTTGCAGGGTAGAACAAACTGTGCATCAGGACGATGCACTAAATAGCATTAAAAGCAAGGCGGTAGAACATACACATAGTCATGTATGTATTGTTCATAGTTTACTAATACAACAAAGGATAGATTAATTAGGCAAGTTGAGAAGTGCAGCATGATGGAGCAGCTGATGGGTTAAGGCTGGACTTTGTGAAGAGGTTAATGTTGTTCAGTTTCTTCAACCATTTGAATCCATTTTTCTCTTCGGATTTGTTCTCCTTCTTCTTCTTGGTCTTGTACTTATCCAGGCCAAAGCATCCGGTTGAGACCTTATCATAGACAGGCTCGGAGTTCTGCGATGCCTGAAGCGAATAGATGCGGTCCTGGAGGATGCAGACCTTGTGGAAGTGGTCATCCCTCATCTTAAGCACACACCTAGCGAGCCCAACAGCTTCGTTCTTCATGAACAACGCCTCAGTGGCTAGCTCTCTGTTCTCCTCCAAGAGAGACGTGACTTTGTATCCAAGATTAGCGTTTTCCTCCACAGCCACTTCCTTCTCCATCTCCAGCAACATGACGAACTTCTTCAACAGCTCTATGGTCTTGGCGGCTTCACAAAACTTCTCCTCCTTGTTGAGTAACTCGTCTTGCAGAATCTCCTTGTCCAAGTTTGCAGTCACAAGTTGGGACACAAGCTCGTCGACTTTCTCTGAAACCGCAGCAGGATCTTCCATCTGTTGAAAGGATAAGGTGCTCTCGGAACTGAGCTCGCTACCGGAATCAACCTCTGAAACGCAGTCTTCGTCATCTTGGAGGAGGTGATTTGGATGAGAAGGTGCGTGTTTAAGCTGCTGGTTCGGTCTGGTTTGATGAGAACGGCCCAGGAGAGTGAGGTAGCCGTTGTAAAGGTCAAGACAAAGGGAGAGAAGTAGAGGTCTTCTGTGGTAAAACCATTCAGCACGTTGAGCAAATGTATCATCGTCTCCTTGGCTTTCTTCAAAAGCAGACACACGCAGGAGTTGCATCCGAGCTTCAAGGTCTATTGTTTCCAACATTTTCAGACAAGAAATGATGAGAGAGAAAGAAGACAAACAAAGAGAGAGAAAGTGGGTCCAACAGTATTATGCTTTTGTTTTTGAAAATTTGAAATTGAGGAAAGCTCCAAAAAGAAAGGAATAGTACCGGAGAGAGATGGCAACTGTGGAGGAAGATGAGTGACGACGTCCATGGTTCCTTTGCTCTTCATCTTCTTCAAACCTGAAGGGTACTTGTTCTTGTTAGTCATTTTTATAAAGGAAAAATGTAAATGTGCGTAGATCCAGAGAGACATGATATAGACATTGATGACTTTTCCAATAACGTAATAAATGTACAGAAAGAGATCTTACGATCATGGAGATTAATGAAAGGTTTTTAGTAGGAAGGAGAAGAAAGATACAAACCTTGAAACAGAGAGAGAAGAGAGCTGACACGTCTGGTCGTTTGCATCAGTGCAGAGCATATAACAGGCAAAATCCGCCAAAGCAACAAGCATTTGATTTTGTACCACTCATTTGTTAACACGTGGCTAAAGTATTTGGGTTTAGCCGTTGCGGCCCATTTACTATTGGGCTTAAAAGCCTTTCATCATTTTGAATTTTGAGATTCGAATTGGGTAAAAAGGCAGAAAGAAGATACACTGTAGAATCGATAGCATGTGTTAGTTGGTGACGAATTGGAAATTTTAATTTTGAATCCAGATCAGTAATGGCAATTATTGATCTTATGGCAGAGAAATATAAATGAATAAACGATCCTTTTTGAAAAAGGAAAAGTAACACGTTATTAGTATCTAATCTATTAAAACAGAGTCCTATTTAAAACTTACCATGGCATGTTTTAATTTCAGACCTATTAAAAATGTTATAACTAAAATATAAAAGAAACTTAATAACTATCTAATAAAACACGCTCCATTAAGGATGTTTTGTCTTCTTATCTTACTAATTTAATTTATATCTTCATTGGATTTAAAAGAAATAAAAAACCAAATTTAGTTTCGGTGATATCAGTTTGATCGTGGATCAGCCATTCTTTTTGATTCGAGCAAGATTTTCTATTTCTTCAATCATTTAGTTGAAAGAAATCTCCAGGTGCATGTAAGTCAATCAGATCTGTTTCATTCCATCTAATGCTCTACCTTTAAATTTCTTAATTTGCTTTTTGGATTTCACTGTAATTGAAATTGAAAATCTCTGCAATATCTCTTCTGGGCACAACAAAACCCATAATCTCTACAAATTCAAATCATGAAAAGTGAAAATCTCTACAATTTCATTTCTGGGTACTTAGGGTTTTGTTCCTCAATTTCAGAAGAAGTTATAAATTAAAAGAAATACTTTTCAGGTTTTGATGGACTGTAGAGAAGTGATGAGAAGAAAGAAAGTCTAACTTTGAGAATTAAGAAAATGAGAGGAGAACATAAATGGGTTCTTTGAATAAGAAAGCCATCAATGCCTCTACCAAATTCAAACACACTCTCAAGAAGGAAAAGAGAAGAAAATAGAAGGCTGAGTCAGCTCGGTCTCCGTTGAAGATGTTCGTGATGTCGAGGATTTTCAAGTAGTTGATGAGTTTAGACAAGCCTGGTCATGGACGAGTTGCTACTACCCTCTAAACATGATGACTATGACATGATAATGAGGTTCATAAAGGCGAGGAAATTGGACATTGAGAAAGCAAAGCAAATATGGGCTGATATGATCCACTTGGGGAAGGAGTTTGGTACCAATACTATTATTCAGGACTTCGAGTTTGAAAGTCTTTTACACGTGCTTTGTTATGTTGTTGTTGTTAACTCATTGGTCTATTCTGTATTCTTTAGGTACTGATATCTCTGCTGGAAAAAGAAGAAGAAGTCTCAGAGGAGAGGAGGGTGCAAGGGATGTGTCCTCTAACGTTAGAGGAGGTGGCTTTGGTTCTAAAAGCATTGGGATTCGACATAAGTACATAGATATACATTGCAGCTCGTGATATATACATCAGATGTAATATTCTGAATCCATTCAATTTTCATGACAACTGACGTAGTGCCAGAGAAAACATATATGTGATTCTTAGCTTACTATGTTGAGTTTGCAGGTATCTCATTTTTAAGAAAACAGCTTGACCACAAGAGATTCAAGGAGCTACTGGACTTGCATCACAACAAGCATGTGGGATCAGTTTGCAAAAGCTGTCAAAGAAGCTCTTGCGAGAAGAACAGAAACACCAACACATCGAAGAGTTGTCTTTTTTTTTTTTTTTGAAGTATCTAAGAGTAATCTCTGATAAACCTAAGGAAGAATATTACTTTTACGCAAACCTTCGTAAAAAAATATAGTATAATCTTTGATAAATCTCCTTGACACAACACAGAAAAGGTGAGATTGTTTCTTATTAGTTTTCGAAGCGTGTTTTTATGTAGCTAACTCAATTGTTTTTTTTTTTTAAATACCAACACAATAGAAACAATTTTAAAAAATATATATTAAATTGAACGCATAACTATGAAAAATATCCGCGCATCCGCGCGGGTTAAGCTCTAGTTATCTATTATTTCTACTACATGAAGAAAAGAAAGCATGATGACCTTCAAGGACCTGACAGGACAGGAGGGTAAGTAAAGAATTGAATGTCAGACACGCGGCTTAGTTTATTCACACTCTTGAATTATTAATTATTTAGTAAAGAGAAAAAGACCAAAATAGCACTAAATCAAGTTTTTGTTCTCAAACTAGCGCTCAAGATCAAAAGTCACAAAAATAGCATTCAAGGGGTGGGGTTTAGGGTTTAGAATTTAGGGTTTAGAGTTTAGAGTTTAGGTTTTAGGGTTTAGAGTTGAGAAGTGAGGTTTTGGGGATAAGATTTTAAATTTTTAAAAAATAAAAAAATTTAAATTTTTCAAAAGATAAAATGTTATTTTGGTCATTTTAGTTTTTGAGTGCTATTTTTGTGATATAAACTTAGAAAGATGCTATTTTGGAGATTTGCCTTTTAGTTAATGTCAAAAAGTTATATACTTATTTTTTTAATTGAGGATATTGGGCTGAAGTTCAAGTGATACGTTCCAACGACTTGTCCATACCTAGATTTTGTAATGAAACATAAAGTATAGTTTACCCTTGCTTGGTTAAACTAGGGTATAGTTTATCTTCGTCTGATAAAACAATAACAATTTAGTTGGTGAGAGCCTTACCCCAAGTCATTTCTCTCTCTTACCACAAGATTACCCTTGCTTGGTTAAGTTATATACTTGTTAAAATTTGAAAGTGTTTTTTTTCCATTTTTTATAACCATTGAAATTTAGAACATTATACGTATTTAGTTGGTGAGAGCCTTACCCCAGAAATTTATTATTTGGAAATTCAGTGTTTTAAAAATTAATATTTTGTAAAAAAAAAAGGTTAATATTTTGTACCAAATGAATTTTGAATTCAAAGAACAAAAGAACAACCCTTTGTACTAACCACGTTATGATAATCTAAAAAAAGTTAACTGCATTAGAATAAGCCAAGCCATGACTTTGGTGAGAATTCAATCTAATTCCTTTTAAAGTAGTTTCACACTTGACACTTCTTATTTTATTTTTTCATAACAGCTTTCTCTAAAGTTTATCATATAAAATAATTACACGATTTAACCATTTCGCAAAGTATAGTTACAAAAATGAGAAATGTTGAACTAACACAAAAGAGGCAGCTTCTTGAGGTTTTCTAGTGAAACGATAATACCTTTTTGAAGTTTCGTTGATGCATGTTCATAGGAAGATCCAGTATGTAACATTTATTTATTTATTTTTCACTTTAACGAATCAAGATTCCTTCAAAGTTCGACGTTTTCCTTTTCATTATAAAATTATTAATCCTTGACTAGCACAACACAGTCTCTGTCATCGTCTTCTTCTTACTTTCACCGTTTTCCATCTTTCTCCTACTTCATCTTGTCAAGAACATGGCGTCTCCAAACGAAAACGACGAGTTTCCCATTCTTCTTCCAGTTCCAGAAGCAAGATCTCGTGCTAACACAAGGGCTTTCAACTCAAGGAACCGTAGCGTTTCCTTCTCTAATTCAACTTACTCCACTAACAGAGTTGACAATTCAAGTGTTGTTTTAGGCTACACAGGCCCTCTTCGAACACAGAGAAGACCACCTCCCTCGGTGCAAATGAGTGGTCCTCTTTACTCTACTCGCAGACCTGATCAGTCTTTCTTCCCTCCCTCTCCTGTTCAACCTCCTGACTCCTCCTCTACCGTTGATGTTCCGTCTGAAGAAGATGAAGTCGTCTTGAAAAATGCAAATCTATTGAAATCTGGACAGCTAGGGATGTGTAATGATCCTTACTGTACCACTTGTCCTTCTTACTACAACCGCCAAGCTGCTCAGTTTCACACTTACAGAGTAGTTTCTGACACTAGGGTATGTTTTCTTCTACTTAGCTTGAGACCCAAGTAAATGTCATACACAACTGACACAAGCAACTTTGATTTTTTTTTTAGTTCCGCACTGCTCTGTATGATGATGCTAGAGGCTGGGCTAAGCGATTTGCTTCCTCTGTTCGTAAAATGGTACCTGGAATCATGAATCCTCATTCCAAATTCGTCCAAATGTGGACTCGTTTCCTAGCCTTTTCATGCTTGGTGGCTATCTTTATAGATCCCGCCTTTTTATTCCTTTTATCAATCCGACAAGTGCGTCTCCTTCTCTTGCTCCATCACTCTCTTGTTTAACTATATATATGTTTCTCATGATTTTTTGAGACTATTACAGGACAACAAATGCATAGAGATTGATTGGCCTAAGACAAAAGTATTTGTGTCTCTGAGAACTATGTCGGATCTTATATTCTTCATTAACATTCTGCTTCAGGTGTGTCTTCTTTTGCTCTCTTCTCCTATGTACAGTAACTTATTGGGCTTTAACGTCTTTCCTCATGTCGCAGTTTCGGTTGGCCTATGTAGCTCCTGAGTCTAGAATAGTTGGTGCTGGCCAGTTAGTTGATCATCCAAGAAAAATTGCTAGCAATTACTTTCGAGGAAAGTTTTTTCTTGACCTGTTGATAGTCGTACCTATGCCACAGGTTTGTGGTATTAACCGTTGAAACGTTTTTTTTTTTTTTTTTTTGAGTAATGTTAATTTGAAGATGTTCTTGATATCTCATGTGTGTGTTGCAGATAATGATATTATCGATGCTACCAGCACACTTAGGCACACCTAGATCAGAACTTGAGAAGAACATTATACGCATAGTATTTCTATTTCAATACATTCCAAAGTTATATAGGCTTCTTCCACTTCTTGCTGGACAAACACCGACGGGGTTCATCTTTGAGTCAGCTTGGGCTAACTTTATTATTAATCTTCTCACATTCATTCTTGCTGGTCATGCTATTGGTTCTTTCTGGTATATTGCAGGGCTTCAGGTATACATATTAGTCAGTACCACATTATGTAGTGTTTTCACAATACCTAGTGGTTTTATTGATTATTATCATGTTTGTATTGTTTTTTTTTGTTTCTTCTCCTTGTTGTATTCATTTCTTCTTTTCAGAGAGTTAAGAAATGCTTGTTACATGCTGGGAATTATACAATGGATGAACGTAGAAATCTTATAGACTGTGCTCGTGGGGTTAACTATGCACGGGAGTCACAAATAGCTCTCTGGAGAGATAGTGAGAGTGTTAATGCTTGTTTTCAAGAGGGTGGCTTTTCATTTGGGATCTATTTGAAGGCTGTCAATCTTACTACTCAGCCAAATATCTTCACAAGATTCAGTTACTCTCTGTTTTGGGGATTCCAGGTAAACTAAGCTCTATTATACTGATTGATGTTAAAACTATATAATATTTTTAATCACTGTTACTTAATGTAAAACTTTTTTTTTTTTTTGAATTGTGAAAGCAAATAAGCACACTTGCTGGAAACCAAACCCCAACTTACTCAGTAGGGGAGGTTTACTTTACAATGGGTATCATTGGACTAGGGCTTTTGCTTTTCGCTCGACTTATCGGTAATATGCACAACTTCCTCCAAGCTCTTGATAGAAGGTAAAATACACTTCATCAATAGTGTTTCAATAGAGAAAATACTTATAAGAGATGGTGACTTGACCAAGTGTGATGATGATTTTGTGTTATGTGTTTTAGGAGGATGGAAATGATGCTGAGACGGCGTGATGTGGAGCAGTGGATGAGCCATAGGCTGTTGCCAGAGGATATAAGGAAGTATGTTCACTTTATAGCCTCTTAAACTTTGTTTCTCATTTGAATTGGGTTGAACTTGAACTAACTCAGTTTTTTGTTCAACAAACGTAGGAGGGTGCGAGAGGCTGAGCGGTTCAATTGGGCTGCTACCAGAGGAGTTAATGAGGAGCTGCTTTTTGAGAATATGCCTGATGACCTTCAGAGAGATATAAAACGCCATCTCTTCAAGTTTCTCAAGAAGGTAATAAGCATCAGCACAGTGAATACACTGCTCCATAATTCTCTTTCTGTATAGTGTACTTTCCTCCAAAGAGGTAGTTCTCAACTGTTATCGGTTTGCAGGTGAGGATATTTTCGTTGATGGATGAATCAATCTTAGATGCCATCCGTGAGAGGCTGAAACAAAGAACATACATAAGGAGTAGCACGGTGTTGCACCGCAAAGGTCTAGTTGAAAAAATGGTATTTATAGTGAGAGGTGAGATGGAGAGCATTGGAGAGGACAGTTCTGTTCTGCCATTGTCAGAAGGAGACGTTTGTGGTGAAGAACTCCTCACTTGGTGCCTCGAACGCTCTTCGGTAGACCCTGGTACGCCTCCTTTTGCTAATAGCTTTGTGGTCTATGTGTTTGTAACTCCCTAAGATTGGAAGTGGATATGTTAATGAAACTTGCAGATGGGACGAGGATAAAGATGCCGACAAAAGGTTTGGTTAGCAACAGAAGTGTTAGGTGTGTGACAAACGTGGAGGCGTTTTCGCTGAGTGTAGCAGATCTTGAAGATGTAACGAGCTTGTTCTCAAGATTCCTAAGAAGCCATAGAGTGCAAGGAGCCATAAGGTATGAGTCTCCTTATTGGAGGCTACGAGCAGCTATGCAGATTCAAGTGGCTTGGAGATACCGAAAGAAACGACTTGAGAGATTATTGTTACAGGATAACATAGTGATAAAAGAGATGCGTGATGTGCCTATAGGTTATCGGTTAAGTTGGTCAGGTGTTGTCGAAGGAAGTGGGAAATAACTTGAATACACGTGGAAGCAGCTAAGTGGAGGAGAATACTTTATAGTGGACTTTTTTTTTTTCGTGTGCAATGTCGATGGTGTTCTAACAACCAGCTTTCCACCAGAAAAAAACGGTAACATAGATCAGCATCAATATAGTGTTTATCAGCATTGAATTAGACACTCTCCCATTTTGTTAATATTGGTTATATAAAGTTTTGAAATTTGATTTTGATAGAAGGTACATTGATGCTGGCAAACAAAAGCTTTGGGCTTAAGTTAACATCGTTTAGACAACCACAAAATCGTGGTCAAGTGGTACAACATAATTGGAAAGCTGATAAGCATTCTGGGTTCGAAACCTACCATTTTAAATATATCTGTTATTGTGGTCATGCGATATAAGTATCTAAAATTCTTATTGCGAACAATTGAATTTACCTAGTCTGGTAGACAGACCACCAAAGAATTAGTCGGTTTGGCTTCAGCCCCCCAAATAAGATATCCAAAAGAAAACAAAACTTTCATTTAGGCATAACATTCAATTGTATACAAAACAAAGTTTGTTTGCCATCTAAACATTTTAGTTATTATTTTCACATTTTTAATTAGTCTAGTTTTTCAAAAAACGAATATACATAACTAAAAGTTTTGAAATTTGATTTTCATATTATTTGGTGTATATAAAATATGTTCTATAAATTTTAAATGTGGTTTAGATATAATTTTATTAAATTTTAGCAAAATACAATATATATATAAGTGTTAGAAAATGTAGAGATAATTCTATTGTGAATATAAAAAAACAATACAATTGTTTGTTTGTACTTATATATAATTATTAATTTATAATTTCAGTGGGACAATATATTACATAGGATTTCTTAACAAAATAATTATCTTATCGATTTTTGACATATTTTGATAATAAGATAATTTGGGAACAAATATTAACAAAAGAGAAAGTCAAATTTCCTTGTTGATAATAAGATAATTTGGGAACAAATATTAACAAAAAGAAGAAAGTCAAAGTTCCTTTTTGATATTAGATTCCTTTATATATTAAAAATGATATGTTTTTCTTAAATAATATGTTTTAAATATAAAAACAAATACTAACAAAAAGAAAGTCAAATAAAATAAGATGATAATAAGATAATTTGGAAACAAATATTAACAGAAAAGGAAGTCAAATAAAATATATTAATAATGATATTTTAATAATTAAATTAATATTATCATTGTAATTATGAAAGGTATTGCCTTTTGATAATAAGGTGATATGGAAACAAATACTAACAAAAAGAAAGTTGAATAATACATTAATAATGATATTTAAATAATTAATTAGTTGTTATCATTATAGTTAAATTATAATAATTAGTTTAATAGCGACACGTATGAAACTGATTTTTTAAATAATATTATAGAAATGTTAAATAAAACTTGTTTTTCTAAGAACTATAAGATAAATTTTATTAATGATATATAACATAATTCACATGTTATAACGGTTCTCGATTAATATATAAGAGATTACACGAAATACTTTTTTCGAAGTTTCATGGAGGCATAAGTTTTCAGCAAGCGATCCAGTATGTAACATTTAATTTTTGTTTTCATCTTGACTATTAGAGATTCCTTCAACGTTAGATGTTTTTCCATTTTCACTATAAAACTGTATAATACTTCATTCTTGACGGGCTAACTCAAAAAACACAAGTCTCTGTCATCTGTCTTCTCCTTCTTCTCTGTTTCATCGTTTTGTACTTTTCTCCAGCTAACCTTAGGCTTTTGGGGGACCATCTTCTCGTCCAGAACATGGCTTCCCGGAACGAAAACGAAAGCGACGAGTTTCCCATGCTTCGTCAATTTCCAGAAGCAAGATCTCGTGCTTTACACTCGAGGAATCGTAGCATTTCCTTCTCTGATTCAACTTACTCCAGTAACAGAGTTGAAAACTCAAGTGGCCCTCGTCGAACACAGAGTAGACCATCTCCTTCCGTGCACATGAGTGGTCCTCTTTACGATACTCGTAGACCTGATCAGTCTTTCTTCCCTCCCTCTCCTGTTCAACCTCCTGCATCCTCCCTCTCCTCCTCTACCGTTGATATTCCTTCCGAAGAAGTTGTTGAAGCCCTCTTGAAAAACGCAAATCTATTGAAGTCTGGACAGCTAGGGATGTGTAACGATCCTTACTGTACTACTTGTCCTTCTTACTACAACCTCCAAGCTGCTCAGTTTCACACTTACGGAGTAGTTTCTGACTCTAGGGTATGTTTTCTTCGACTTAGCTTGAGACCCAAGTAAATGTTATACACAACTGACAAAAGCATCATCTTTGTTTTTCTTGTTTAGACCCAAGTAAATGTTACACACAACCGCCAAGCTCTGCATGATTATGATAGAGGCTGGGCTAAGCTGCTTGCTTCCTATGTTCGTAGATGCCTACCTGGAATCATAAATCCTCATTCCAAATTCGTTCAAATGTGGACTCGTTTCTTAGCCTTTTCATGCTTGCTGTCTATCTTTATAGATCCTGCCTTCGTATACCTCTTATTAATCAGAGATGTACGTCTCCTTCTCTTGCTCCATCACTCTCTTGTTTGACTGTATATGTTTCTCATGAGTTTTGAGACTATTACAGGACAACAAATGCACAGATATTGATTGGCCTAAGGCGACATTATTTTTGTTTCTGAGAACTATGTCGGATTTTGTATTCTTCATTAACATTCTGCTTCAGGTGTGTCTCCTTTTGCTCTCTTTTCCTACCTAAAGAAACTTATTTGGCTTTAATGTGTTTCTTCCTTGTCATATTTTCCGCAGTTTCGGTTGGCCTATGTAGCTCCTGAGTCTAGAATAGTTGGTGCTGGCCAGTTAGTTGATCATCCAAGGAAAATTGCTTGTAATTACTTGCGAGGCAAGTTTTTTCTTGACGTGGTGATAGTCTATCCTGTGCCACAGGTTTGTAGTATTAACCCTTGAAATGCTTTTTTTTTTAATAACTTGAAGATGTCTTTTTACCATATGATCTCTGTATTGTTTGCAGCTGATGATATTATCGATACTACCCAAGTCAGAATTTGAGGAGAACGCTATAATTGGCATATTTCTATTCCAGTACATTCCAAAGCTATACAGGCTTCTTCCACTTATTGCTGGACAAACACCGACCGGGTTCATCTTTGAGTCAGCTTGGTCTAATTTTATAATTAATCTTCTCACCTTCATTCTTGCTGGTCATGCTGTTGGTTCTTTCTGGTATCTTGCAGGGCTCCAGGTAAGTACCACATTTTGTAATGTTTTCACAACTCCTAGTGGTTTTATTGATTCTTATCATGTTTGTATTGTCAGAGAGTTAACAAATGCTTGTTACAAGCTGGGAATTTTACGATGGATGAACGTAGATATCTTATAGACTGTACTTCTGGGGAAAGCTATCTACGAGCTCTCTGGAGAGATAGTGAGAGTGTTAATGCTTGTTTTCAAGACGGTGGATTTTCATTTGGGATCTATTTGAATGCAGCCAATCTTACCACTCAACGTAATATCTTCACAAGATTCAGTTTCTCTCTGTTTTGGGGATTCCAGGTAGTTTAGGCTCTACTAAGTTGATTGTTATTAAAACTATATATATAATCCTTTAAATCACACTTACCTAATGTAAAACTGTTCTTTTTTTTTTTTTCATTTTGAATTCTGAAAGCAAATAAGCACACTTGCTGGAAACCAAACCCCAAGTTACTCAGTAGGGGAGGTTTACTTTACAATGGGCATCATCGGACTAGGGCTTTTGCTTTTTGCGCGGCTTATCGGTAACATGCATAACTTCCTTCAAGCTCTTGATAGAAGGTATATACACTTCATCAATAATATTTCAAGAGAGAAAATACTTATAACAAATGGTGACTTGACCAAATGAGATGATGATGATTTGTGCTTGTCAATAGGAGGACGGAAATGATGCTGAGACAGCGTGATGTGGAGCAGTGGATGAGCCATAGACTGTTGCCAGACGATATAAGGAAGTATGTTCACTACTTCATATATATCCTTTTAAACTTTGCTTCTCATTTGAATTGGGCTGAACTAACTCAGTGCTTTGTTCAACAAATGCAGGAGGGTGCGAGAGGCTGAGCGGTTCAATTGGGCTGCTACTAGAGGAGTTAAAGAGGAGCTGATTTTTGAGAATATGCCTGATGATATTCAGAGAGATATAAAACGCCATCTGTTCAAGTTTCTCAAGAAGGTAAACAAGCATAAGCACAATGAATACATTTCACTAAATATTTTTCTGTGTACTGTAGAAAGAGGTAGTTCTGAACTGTTATTGGTATGCAGGTGTGGATATTTTCTTTGATGGATGAATTGATCTTAGATGCTATCCGTGAGAGGCTGAAACAAAGGAGGTACATAAGGAGTAGCACGGTGTTGCGCCGTAAAGGTCTAGTTGAGAAAATGGTATTCATAGTGAGAGGTGAGATGGAGAGCATTGGAGAAGACGGTTCTGTTCTGCCATTGTCAGAAGGAGACGTTTGTGGTGAAGAACTCCTCACTTGGTGCCTCGAACGCTCTTCGGTAGACCCTGGTACGCCTCCTTTTGCTAATAGCTTTGTGGTCTATGTGTTTGTAACTCCCTAAGATTGGAAGTGGATATGTTAATGAAACTTGCAGATGGGACGAGGATAAAGATGCCGACAAAAGGTTTGGTTAGCAACAGAAGTGTTAGGTGTGTGACAAACGTGGAGGCGTTTTCGCTGAGTGTAGCAGATCTTGAAGATGTAACGAGCTTGTTCTCTAGATTCCTAAGGAGCAACCGTGTGCAAGGAGCCATAAGGTATGAGTCTCCTTATTGGAGGCTACGAGCAGCTATGCAGATTCAAGTGGCTTGGAGATACGGAAAGAAACGACTTGAGAGAAAAAAACAGAATGGTGACACAGATGAGTGCTGTGCCTGAAGGGTATCGGTTAAGTTGGTCATTTCTTCCAGTGAGGAAACAACTTGATACATGTGGAAGCAGCTAGTTGGAGAAAAATAGTTTACATTGGATTCATTAGAATAGTTGTGTAAATTCTAATGTGCAATGTCTATGGTGTTCCAATAACAAACATCAATACAGTGTTTATCAGCACTGAAATTGATACTCTCCCATTTAGTTAATATTGGTCATAAGAAATCACTAGAAATTGATACCCGCGCGTATATTGGTTCTTACATTCTTATGGACTGAATCGGATAATATGGTTATTTTTTGTACAAATATCCAAACCCGTTTCAGATATATTTGTTATGTAGATATTTTTAGGTTCCTATACATGAGAACCGAACTCATCCAGACCCAAAATGACTCAACTCAAAACCCACACATAAATTTATAACATTCAAGCGGGCCAAAAAAACGATACCCGAAAAGAACAATCCGTACCTATATGGATAGCCAATGTTTATGCCTAAGTGATTTTATAAACTAATAAAAATGACTATTTCTATGTGTTTGGTTAAATTAAATAAAATAGAAAAAAAATTTATTTAGTAAAATAATTATATGGAGTTAAAATTAAGTGACAATAAATATAATACATTTTTATTATTTTGATTTAAATTATTATTTTATTCACAAAAGCATATCTTTGAATTATGTTTTTGGCTATGTAATTTCGCACTGATTGACACTAAAATTAAAAAAAAAATAGTAAAACAAACTAAACCGAACGTTTAACCATATGTAAACCCTAGTTATTTTATATTTTTGATTTTATAATTGGCACAAAATTAATGATGATTAACTAATAAATAAAAATATGCACTATTATTATTATGGTAATATAATTAATGATCTGATGTATTGTTAATGTAATATAATAAATGAAATTGTTAAACTGTCTGAAATATAAAAAGATAGGTAATGTAATTATATTAATGAAATTACTAAAAAACAATGTAATTATCCATGTTTCAAAATAGTATCAAAAGTACTTATGTTTTAATAATATTGATAGGAAACACCATATCATTGATGCTGATAAACAAGCTTTGGGCTTAACATCACTTAACTTGTGTTTTAAAAGAAAAACATCACTTAACTTTTGTTAAGACATAAAATACAAATGTATATATGCAAAACAAAGCTTGGTTGGCATGTAAACATTTTCAGTTTGTGCTTCCCCATATTTAATGTAGTTCTGCAGAAAGGATATGCGCCAATGGCAACATTAACTCTGACCATAAATGATGCGTGGAAAAGTATCCTTCCATTTAAATTGAAAGTAGGATAAAGAAGGAAAAGCTGTTAACGGCAAATTTGCCTCCAATTAATTAGTGACAGTTGGTAAGTGATCGAATGATTGAATTTTAATCATAAAAGAAAACAACGAATAGCATCGTATCAATATTTATTTTGGTTTATAGCATTTCTAATATTTTATTTTATTTAAATAATGTTATAATTGGTTTTAATATTACTCTTAACATTTTATTTAAAAATAAACACATTACTACATTTTAAAATAGTTTTCTTTTTACTCTATTATATAATAAAAAATAAAAAGATCGCATATATTTTACTTCAAACTATCTTATTGGGATTTCTACGTATTCCCACGATTTGGAAATTTCAATAATGTATTTTATCAAGTGTTATCGATAAAAAAATTATATAAAAACAAAATGAAAAACCAATTACAAAAAAAAAAAAGAAATCAGACGATTTTTTCGTATTCCGTCCACACACTTTTCAATTTTTAATTTGTGAAACGATTATAATTAAGACACTAGCTTGACCCTACAAAAGACCCTGACTCAGTCATCGTCTCCTTCCCAAAGTCTCTGCTTTCATCTTACAGTTAGCTCTCAGCCTCAAATGCTCTAGCTTTCTTGCTAGGTCTCTCTACTTTCTTATCTCAGAAATGGAGAAGGATGATGTTCCCATGCTTCCAGTTTCAGACTCATCATCGTTATCTCGTACTAGGCCTTTCACTTCCAGGTCACGTAGCGTTTCTCTCGCAAACACTTCTTCGATCATTGATGGGTTCGACAGCTCGACTGTTGTTTTAGGCTACACAGGTCCTCTTCGAACTCTTAGGAGGCCTCCTTTAGTTCAGATGAGTGGTCCTCTCTCATCTACTCGCAGTTCTGAGCCTCTCTTTCTTCCTCCTCCTCCTACTTCCACTCGTGATGTCTCCTCCTCTCAGGCTGAGAGGTACCCTTCCTTTGCTGCTCTCGAACACAAAAACTCAGAGGAGGAGTTCGTATTGAAACACGCACATCTCTTGAGATCTGGACAGTTGGGTATGTGTAATGATCCTTACTGTACCACTTGTCCTTCTTACTACAACCGGAAAGCTGCACAAATCCCTACTTCTAGAGTTTCTGCCATTTTTGATTCCACTGTATGTTCTCTTACTTCACAATTTAGCTTCAGACTCTCAAGTGAATGCTGCTGAAACAAAGTTTTTTTTTTCATTTTGATCTTTCTAGTTCCATGATGCTAAAGGTTGGGCTAGGAGGTTTGCTACATCTATTAATAGACACTTACCAGGAATCATGAATCCTCACTCCAAGTTCGTTCAGAGCTGGACTAAGTTCTTTGCCTTTTCTTGCTTGTTAGCTATTTTTATAGATCCCCTCTTCTTCTTCCTCATATTAGTCAAGCAGGTATCTTTAGACATATTTCTTTCTCTGTCTTTTGGTTCTCATGTTTTTCTTTTCTTGCGCTTGAGAACCTTTCTTATAACCATCTTTCATACTGCAGAACAACAATTGCATTGAGATTGATTGGCCCATGGCTCACACATTTGTAGCTGTTAGAAGTGTAACAGATGTTATGTTCTCTGTAAACATCCTGCTTCAGGTGTGTTTCCTTTTACTTATTTTTTGTTATAAGAGACTATGTTGGCTTTAAATGTTTCTTTCTCTTGCATATATTTGTTGCAGTTCCGATTAGCCTATGTAGCTCCTGAGTCTACGGTTGTTGGTGCTGGCCAGTTGGTAGACCATCCAAGAAAAATTGCTAGTCATTACTTCCGAGGAAAGTTTTTACTAGATTTGTTCATAGTGATGCCACTTCCACAGGTATCATATATAATGTTAAGAGCCACAACTTCTATGTAGAAGTAATTGTAATATTTTCATTTTACCTCTGAATTCTCATTTTCCTTTTACTCTTTTGGTTACAGATATTGATATTATGGATAATACCAGCAAACTTAGCCATATCTGGGGCAAACTATGCAAAGAACCTTTTACGTGCTGCAGTTCTTTTCCAATACATTCCCAAGTTATATAGGCTACTACCACTTCTTGCTGGACAAACACCGACTGGCTTCATCTTTGAGTCGGCTTGGGCTAATTTTTTTATTAATCTTCTCACCTTCATGCTTGCTGGTCATGTCGTTGGCTCTTGTTGGTATCTTTTTGGTCTGCAGGTACGGCAACAGTCTGAAAACTCACTTTAATCTAACAACGTCCTTTATGTTGCTTAAATCATTTCTCTTGTCCTAACCAACAGAAGCTGTTTATATATATTTCTAGTGATTTATTGATTCTTTTCATTGCTTGCCTTCCTTTTTCCTTTTTTTTTTCTCTTGCAGAGAGTTAATCAATGCCTTCGAGATGCTTGCGGTAGTTCTGATCGTCCATGCAGAGAGCTTATAGATTGTCATGGTGAAACTAGCGCTTTATCAGCTGCGTGGAAAGATAATGCGAGTGCCCGTGCTTGTTTTCAAGAGGATGGTTTTCCTTATGGAATCTATTTGAAGGCAGTTAATCTCACCAATCATAGTAGCCTCTTCACAAGATACAGTTACTCTCTTTTTTGGGGGTTTCAGGTAGCTTGGTTATACTCAAGTTCTTACATTGGTTTAGCATATCTGGAACTTGTAATGAATGTCAAATTGTTTTAAAACTCTCAAAAGCAAATCAGCACGCTTGCTGGAAACCTAATTCCAAGTTACTTTCTTGGGGAGGTCTTCTTCACCATGGGCATTATCGGATTGGGGCTTTTGCTTTTCGCTCTTCTTATTGGTAATATGCAGAACTTCCTTCAATCTCTCGGTCGAAGGTAAATAACTCCACCATTGTACAAAATAAGACATGGGTTGGATTGTCTCTAAAACACAAATTACCTAAGTTGATTGTGTTTTGTACACTTAGGAATTTGGAAATGACTTTGAGACGGCGTGATGTGGAGCAATGGATGAGGCATAGACGGTTGCCAGGAGATATTAGAAAGTATGTGGACTCTACTACCTCTTAAACTTTGCTTCTGAAGTTGAATTTTGAAGAATGACATCGTCTCCGGCTCTGTAATGTTACTAGCTTTTAAAGCTAACTGAATAGTTGTTTCTACATTTTCAGGAGGGTGCGAGAGGCTGAGCGGTTCAACTGGGCTGCTACCAGAGGAGTTAATGAAGAATTGTTGTTTAAGAATATGCCTGATGACCTTCAAAGAGATATAAGAAAACACCTCTTCATATTTCTCAAGAAGGTAGACGTCAGAGTTCATTTCCCTCAGCGTTGGCTCTCTCTTTCTGAAACGTCATCATGGGTTTGCAGGTGAGGATATTTTCGGTGATGGATGAACCAATCTTAGATGCTATACGTGAGAGGCTGAAACAAAGGACTTACATAAGGAGTAGCATGGTCTTGCACCGCGGAGGTCTAGTTGAGAAAATGGTATTCATAGTGAGAGGTGAGATAGAGAGCGTTGGAGAAGATGGTTATGTTCTACCATTGTCAGAAGGAGATGTTTGTGGTGAAGAACTTCTCACTTGGTGCCTCGAACGCTCTTCTGTAAACCCCGGTACATTCTTTGTTGACTCTATGTGCTCATTAACAGACAGACATAAAACCTTAGATGACAACTGCATCTTGGAACTGAATATACTTTGAAAAATTCAGATGGGACAAGGATACGGATGCCCTCAAAGGGACTGCATAGCAACAGAAACGTTAGCTGTGTGACAAACGTGGAGGCGTTTTCGCTGAGTGTAGCAGATCTTGAAGATGTAACGAGCTTGTTCTCTAGATTCCTAAGGAGCAATCGTGTGCAAGGAGCCATAAGGTATGAGTCTCCTTATTGGAGGCTACGAGCAGCTATTCAGATTCAAGTGGCTTGGAGATACCGAAGGAGACGGCTTCAGAGATTGTACACTGATCAGTCTAGTTACAGCCTTTAGATTTTAATCTTTATTCTTGATGACATAAGCTTGGTGGTTATGTCATAGGTGGTGTTACTACTGTATTACATGATAGCTTAATGCTTTACTTAAATTCATCTTTTCACTGTAAATATATGAAATCGATGCATTTGTTGCTTTAATTAGATCACTTTCTCCTATTTTTAGACTAAACATCTCATCCGTAGTTACCTTTTAAATTTAAGAATGAACAAATTTATATTGAAGATCAAATAAAAAGGAAGGGCTAATTTTCTGTATATTCATATACACATCATAAACTAAAGGCTAGCTATATATAAAATAAAAATGAAGAAGTAACAATACAATAGAAATAAAAATACTGTATACATTGATTAGTCTGTAAGGTGGACTTTAGATAATACACAACTTACAAATAAAACTTCTATGTTGTTTGACTAAACTACATAATTTTAATAGTATTTCCGCATATACATAATAAAACTTGGCTTTCCATCCAACAGTTTAATAGAATTTGTTTTCATCGTATATACTACATGTATTCTTTTGCATCTCAATACATAAAATAAGAATTCTATATGATTGTATTTTATACAGAACTTTCACTTGTATAATACTATATATTTGTTGTTCATATATAAATATATAGAAATGTAAGCTCGTCTTAAAATTTACAGAAAACTTTATTTACGAGTAAAAGCATAAACTTGGATAGTTATTTTAAAAATATGCAAAGCAATTAAAAATGAATAGAGTAAAAAGATAAATTATTTGATAAAAGTAGCTGAAAAAAGAAAAGAAAAAAACAGAATCTCTGAACTCATGAGTGAATTAGGTTACAACCTCAAATAGTAATGAAAATATAAAAAATATCATAGCCAATTTTCGGATTATTTCTTTAAAATTTATGGTTGTTATCCTTAGTTCCCAAGAAAAAAACAAATCAGATAAGTGAAAATATACTGACAAAATTTTATAAAGTTTAGGGTATATGATCCAATTAATCCAATAATATGTTCTTCTGTAGGACAAGCTTAGGGGTCGGCAAATAAACCAAATCCAACCCGATAAAAATAAAATTGAATCGAATCGAATCTGACATAAATACTTAATTGGTCTTATTCTAGTGTTATATGATATTTCGGTTTATAGATTTTATTCGAACGCGAACCCGAAGGACTATCCAAAAAATATCGAAAAAATCAATATTCAAAACAAGTCATATCAAACTCGAGCACCTACATGAATAATTAACTCAAGAATCTAATTAATAAGTATATTTTAGGTATTTGATCAAATATTAAATTTTTATGATTTGAGAATTGCATTTGAAGTTCAATTATGAATAGATTTGCTTCTAACGTTTAAACAATGTTTCTTTATAGAGTTGTTAGTTGGTAATTTTAACTCGTTTATACTTTTTTATCTTTTAATGACCACTTCTGAATCATTCCACCAGTTTTTGTTAGAGAAAATTGTTTACATACTTCTAAATTACAAACATGTATTTGGGTAACTTAAACCTGATATAGAATTGAACCCAAAGTTAAAACGGATTCAATCAAATATGTGATGTGAACTGAATCTGAGAAAACCCAAAACAGATCCGAACTGCACTTTAAAAATATCTAAAGGGTCAGTTTTCATCCCCCCCTCCGAAGAATCAAAACCTGATTTAACCCAAACTGAACCCAATTGACACACGGATGCCCATGCCTAGACAAAGTCTTATCTAGAGTTGGGTATTCTGATTTCAGGTTCGGATCGGGTTATTTAGGTTATTTGGGTATATATGACTCGTTGAAGAACCAAACATTTCTCAGATCCGATCAATTTGGGCAACGTAGGGTTCGGGTCGAGTAATGTCGAATTCGTCCCGTTTAGAAGGGCAGAATCTAAATATAGTGTAGAACAAGTAGGTGTAACTGTTGAGTTTTATGGTGGTGAACTCAATGGAGTGAGTTATAGTGATCCCGCAACTGTGAAAAAAATATGCTAGACGGGCTCAATTGGGTGAGATTTTTGAATTAGATCGTGCTACTTTGAAATCCGATGGTGTTTTTTGTAGCAGTCTAAGAGGTTGGTTTACTTTTGGGAATGCTTTGTTTGCTCTACTTTTGTTCTTTGGACACATTTGACCGATCGGATCTCTATTTTCTACAAACCCGAAACAGAATCGATTTAAAATGGTTCTTGGTAAGGTTTGAAACAAACAAAAAAATTACAAAAAAAAAAACAGAAAATCCGAGTTAAACCGTAAAATCAAAAATATTCGGGTAATCCAGGAGTTTTTTTTTAATAATTTTGATTTATAAAAAATAGTTTTTATATCTATTTATTTTGAAACTTAAAATAATTTTTATTTTTATTAAGTTAAGGATATGCGGTATCCGTTTGATTCTCGATTTGGATCCGATTCGGTTCAGTTTTTCAAGTTTAGAGAAATATAAACTATTCGGAAATTTCTATCTGGTTTCGGTTTTGGTGTTTTGGTTTAGTTCCAATTCGGTTTTCGGGTTTCACATAATATGTCTAGCAGTCTAGGACTAGTCTTGTCGGTTGGTGTAACTGAACAATTTTCCACCGGTATAGCGCTCACTCGTACTTCAGCTGTATTTTCAATAAACGAAAGTGAGGAATATATGGAAGCGTAACGCTATAAAGGGTTATTCAGATTAGTATTTTTGGCATAATGATATTTATAATTAAAGATTAAAATTGTATGTGACGTCATTGTCTTACTGCATCAAGGAGGAGCTTTAAAACAAGATATCAAGAACATAAAATATATTGACATCTAACATGCTAATAACGCGATCGATATCGAACCCTTTTTCTATAATGAAGGAAGCACAAGGAGCTTGCGGTTAACGTTTGTCAAGAATCTCCAAAAAGATAAAGCGAAAGATGAAAACAACAAAAAGAAAGGAAGGAGAGAGATATATAAAACAATATAAGAAAAGAAAAAAACTATGAAATTAATCAAGTGAGTACCATAAAGTTTGTGTATATATATGAAGAGATGAGTACTCCTTAATTAGAACCCGATCTTGTAAGTGTTTGTGAGGTTATATATGGCTCCTGTCGGATTACCTCCAGGCTTCAGATTTCATCCAACAGACGAAGAACTAGTAAACTATTATCTTAAGAGAAAGATCAGTGGTCAAGAAATCGAGCTTGATATAATCCCTGAGGTTGATCTCTACAAATGTGAGCCATGGGACCTCGCAGGTACGTTATTTTACATTCTTCTCGTTTCTAGTAACTAATTAACAAGTTCATGGCCGGCGTTGGGCTCATTATACTGTTACGATCTTTTTTTTTGTTAATTATGTATATACTTAAACCAAGTTTTAGTCGGTCAAAAATTATTCCTAAAAGTAACTATATCCGACGATGTTTGCTTTACATGGTAAAAACATAAGTTTCTAGTTCTAATTTCCTTTGCTATGAAATTATTACGATTTCTTTGGTTTTAACTTCCTTTTCTAGGGAATTGTTATGGTTTAAGTTTAACTCAACTGTAAATTATACATTCATGTTACATTTTTCTGTTCATACTAGCTATAGTAAGTTTTGGTCTTTTGACTCATAGTTGATAATCTTATCGTATAGTTTTGTTCTTATATGTTATAAGATTATTAGTCTTTTATGATCGATGAATGCAAGTTTATGAAATGTAGAGAAGTCGTTTCTACCAAGTAGAGATCCAGAATGGTATTTTTTCGGGCCACGTGACCGGAAGTATCCGAACGGGTTTAGAACGAACCGAGCAACGAGAGGTGGATACTGGAAATCGACCGGGAAAGATCGGAGAGTGACGAGTCAAAGCAGAGCGATTGGGATGAAGAAGACTTTGGTTTACTATAGAGGAAGAGCTCCTCAAGGTATACGTACGGATTGGGTCATGCATGAGTATCGTCTCGATGACAAAGATTGTGATGATCCCTCTTCGCTCCAGGTGATTGATCAATCTTTCATAATTCAATATATTTCAAAGAATAATAGTACAGTAGTTACTATTACGTATGTTGAATTACGTCGATATGCATGGATAGTCCCAATTATTAAAGAAAATTAGAAATAAGAAAATAAACTAATAATGATATGAAATAAATTCAGTAGATTAAATTTACCATACTTGAAACATGATTTCTCCATTTATTTTCATATACATTATACACACTCCATTTCATTTTAATTATCGTTTTAGATTTTTGCAAGAAAATATTTAATCATGTTTATAATAAACAGATATCTGACTTTAATAAAATAAATAAATTGATGTATACTCGTTTCTTGCTGTAAGCTGACAAAAGCTTAGGGTTTCACTTTGGCTTTACTGCAACTAACGCAAAAGACAGATTTAATAATTACTCAAATAAGACAAATACTTTTATCCTTCTCTTTTTAAATTACACCCGCAGATACGAATAATATTATAGATATACAAAAAATATAAAAGTTCTTATAAATATATATATATATATATATATATATATATCAAGTTACATTCCAAATATTTAGTTTAAATGGTAATTTGGTGGTGCAGGACTCGTATGCATTATGTCGGGTGTTTAAGAAGAACGGAATATGTTCGGAGTTGGAAACAGAACCGCAGCTACAAACGGGACAATGTAGCTTCACGACGGTGTCAATGGAGATGAACTCCAATAATATTAATTATAACAGTGATATTTACGAGGCAATGTCGCCGGAGGTTGGAGCTTCCTCCGCCTGCGTAGAAGATATCGTCGACGATAAAGATGACTCGTGGATGCAATTCATCACAGATGATGCGTGGGACTCCTCATCAAACGCTGCAGCTATGGGACATGGTCAAGGGGTTTATTGACCAGTAAAGAACAAAGAGTATTACTGCAGAAAAAGGGAGATTATAGAACTATTGAGTACACTTTTGTTGTACTTTATCTATATAATCGTTGAAATAAAACCTCCGGGGGTAAGTGGTATTTTGGAAAACTTATAACTAATTTTTCTAATTGTGGAGGGAAATCATGTGATTTGATTGAATATTATTTTGTATTTTTATATTTTTATATTTTTACTTATTTTTCCTGGGTTGATGATGTTATTTTATCCATTGATTTGACGACTCTATGGATCATTGGTACCTTTGTTCTATTACCGCACATGAGTGTAACCAGATCCAAGTTAATGGGCGAGTATATTTGGATTTGTGATTAATGTTCTTTTTTCTTTCACTATTCGCAGAATAGCGTGAACGCCAAGTTACATACAACTTGTTAGGTCAAATATTTATTGTAAAATAAAATTCTGCAGCTGACCATGAGATCAAGATAAACATGATTGCATCATACAAAAGCATTCAGCGGAGATCTCCCACATACATCCAATGTTTCTGACTATAATTTACAATATAAAGTAAACTATATATGATGATCATATCTGTCGGTAATAATAAAAAGTAGTGAATAATATTGCAAAAACTTCTTTAATCATATATTTTTGGATGATTCTATATTCTAGTATTAATCAAGAAAACAGAACAAAGAAAAGTGCAAAGTGAAGAATTTGATGAAGTGTAAATCTAAGATTCTGATCTCACTCTCTTCCAAAAAGAAATATCCCTTGCCTTCCGATCAAGGAGACTTGACTTTCTTTTCTTACACGCATCTCAAATACTTCCGATCATTTATCTTTCCTCCTCTACATTTTGTAAATTCTCAATAAACAGAAAAGAACATAATTATATGTACATATCATATCCCTGCAGCAAAATTATACATATAGATGAGTGCAGATTCAGCTTAGCAAATTCGCCATTGGTTTTCGACCCTTCCACACACCATATTTTAGGCGTTATTGTTACATCTTCCACGGTAGAACTTGTCCAAGTTTATATATCTCCTAGCATACATGATTCATGAAACTTCTTTTAAAGAAAAAAAAATTACAAAGAACATAAAAATTTTATACATGAAACATGCAAAACGAGTCTTATCTATACATTTGCAAATAGGTTTGAAGCAGTTTATGTTTGCTTCACAATTATAACCCGAGAAGTTACCAGAGGTCGTAGCATAAATGGAAAGACCTTGACCATCGTGTCAGAGGTCTCTGATATAATATGTTGTGGTTTCAGACCTGGGGGGTTACGGACTTCGGCCCGAACCTTTTGGTATTCAAAAGAAAAGAAAAACGAGAAGTGATAAAGTGACTTGTTACTCTATGTAATATATATGTGAATAATGTGTTGTTATAGGTAGTCCCTGACTAGATCTTGAGTTTTTGTTCGTTTTTGTAGACCTCCTGAACAATAAGGAACCGCGTGTCTAAATTAGAAGCTCAAGAACATTTGTGTCACTAATCCTCATATGCACTAGTCTGTCTTTTGTTCTGTATATATCGTGTGTGTGTCTAAACCCAAGTCTCGTTTCGTTTTCTTTTTTTGAAACACAAACATTCATTACTACTTTAAAAGTTAGGTGACAATGTTTAAGGCTAAAGAAGCCTGTTTTCAAAAGATAAAATCTGCTTGGCCAAGAAATTAGCCTCTCTGTTTTTCTCACGGAAACCCCAATGAAAAGAAACAACATCGTAAGCCGTTGATAGGGTGAAAATATCGGCAACACCGCAACAACACTGTAGATCTCCATGTTCATGGAAGCAGTATTCAAAGCTTTGACCAGCTGAGTAGAGTCAGATTCACATCACATCTCAGATTCTTTAATTTCCATAGCTTTTTTATATTTTGTTGAAATTATTTGGATTGATAAAACATTCACACAGTTATACTATTAGTTCAACCTTAAAATCTTTTATGCATTCAAATATTGTTCATGTGTACTATCATATATTTCCAAATCAATCCACAAAGAGACAGCATACAAAAAAATTCAAACAGAAGTACCTTTCTACTCTCTGCTCCAACAACAATGAGCAGGCAGCTAAATATATTGAATTAATATTTGTAATAAAACAATCAAAGCTAAAATTTAAACAGGCAGCGATCTAAATTCTGAAGGAACCGATATAAAATTAGGAAGATAAACACAATGAGAAAACCGAACAATTTCATAACCTATTTGGATCTTCTTGCACATATCCTCCCTCACAATATAGATGCTAGCAGCTCCAGTCTCTTGGTCGCCACAACACATGATCAGAGTCTTCTCAAAGATGAAGTAACTAATCCCACAAAGCTTATTAATCAACTTCGGTAAGTTACTTGTTGGCAAAGTCATCAAGTTGATCCAGACCACTTCCGCTGCATCAATCTTCTCCTTAGTCACCCAAACACTAATCTCCCCTGTTACATAGCATTGCTTCAACAATGAAAACCCATCTCTTTTATAAACCGCAAGGACAAGTTGGTCGCGAGAATGGTTCTTCTCACACGGAAGGAGACAAAACGTTTTGAACGTCTCGCTCGAGAAGTCAAAGCTTCGGATGAAACACTCATGAGTCTCGGGGTTACTAGTAACCCAATAGAGATTCCCGTTCAAGGACAACGGATCCATGGTGGGCCAGTTCTTGAAAGGAGCATCAAGAAACTTCAACGCGCGAGATGAACACTCGTAGATCGCAACTCTTTTGTAACTCACTTGGTACGTGTCGCTTACGTCACGGAGACAGTTTAAATACCCTAAGATCTTGTAACGCTTTTCGGGTACGTTGCTATCGTAATCGTATCCCACACCGCAGAAGTGGAAGCTTTTGTCGACGTACTCGATCCATACTACTTGTCTTAACCACGGGTTCCAAAACGCAACACCTTGTTTCCAAAAGTGGCGGAACAAGAACCCGTCGCAAGAAGTGATGGTGGTATGCGTCAAGTCTATGGCCTGATAAGGAAAGTCAGAAGGTACCTCGTGCACTTCTACCGTTGGATCAGTTCCTCCTGTGTGGAGATCGATGTTGATAGAGTGAGCCTTGGATTCGGTGAGGAAAATGAACTGGGGACGGACACGAGCCACGTGTTTGTTGAGGAAACTCTTGTCGTGTAAAAGAGAGTTCCAGTGTTGACATACGGTTCTGGACCGTACAAGAGATAGAGGTGGAAGCCGAGAGAGTATCTCTTCCTCTAAATCACATGGGAGCTTCACCGGAGCCATTACACTTTTTACCTTTAGCTTTTGTGACTGTGGCACTAATAAATAAGAGATGAGAAACTTTATATTTGTATAAATAAAGATAAGGTATGGGTCTACTAACCAAATGGTGTGGGTGTGGGATAACTTGTATGATTTGAGTTTTTTTTAATTGGCACACCTTTTGATGTTGAGAAATTTCAGTTGGAAAGGATAACTACTTTTCCTTTTTTGACAACAATCCAATGTCCTTTTTTGACCACAGAAGAAAGGAAGTGACGTGTGGTTAGAATGATTAGTACTACAACAATTAGCATTAATAGTAAAATGCTAAATGAATCTCTCAGCAATTTCATATATATACATAATTGGTTTGAAAGGTAGTTGAATTTTTTAATTTATCTGCAACCAATTTTGGATTTAAAAGGTTTGGATTTGATAGGAAAACTAAACAAAAAATCTGACGGTGGCACATTAATTCATCAAAAAGTCAAAACGAAGCTAACTAACTTGTTAGTTAGTTTACCGAGTTGTCCGTGCTGTACATGTCTTTCCTTCCTCAGTTCCCACCCACAAGGATACGTGATTCTGTTAATTAAAAACATCTTGTCACTTTGTATTTATATGATCCAAGTTATTTTACTAGATTCATACAAACTTGATCAAAAGAGACACAAGCCCATAATACGCCTGTCAAAGAGTTTAAACTCGTTTGACAAAGGGATCGTAGCAGAATTAGGATCGGCAAGTTATGGCATGTAAGGAGAGTCAATACGATTAAAGGGGGATACAAATATTTCTTCTTGTATCTCGGTTTCATTAGATCCAAAGAGAGAATCCACATAGACACATCCCATGTAGAACTAGGAAAATGTACTATTATCTCAAGTCTCAACCCTGCAAAAGAAGAATCTCGTAAATATCTGTCCTAATGTTGAGTTCCTTGTCTCGCATCACTTCTTGTAAATCTGACATCTCTTTCGCCGTCAGTACTGTGCTCAGCTTCCCAAACCCATCCAGCCATAGTTTTTTCGACCTGCCACGCCCTTATGTTAGGAATGTGCTTTTTGATAATAATATGAAAAAAACTGGATTATGTGCAAGTGTTACCATGGGCAAGCATTTATAGCTCGGAAGTAAATCCTCCTAGCTGCTGATGGATTGTGTGCGATGTCGATTTCATATGCAATGTAGCAACGCCATAGAATCACCGAGCTGTTCAGTGTATCTTGTGCCAATGCCCTTTCAAACAATCCACGGATCCTGTGTAGGGAGCCTCCTCTACTCAACTCATAAGAAAGCGCAAATAGCCAAACAACTACGGATGGAGTTCTGCATGATTAACATATTAAACTAGTTTAGTATTGATATTAATACTTAACCTAAGCATTCATTTCTACATTAGGAAGTTACTGTGAGACGGAGAGTTCATAAGAAGTTTGTGAAGAAGCTTACTTGCGGGAGTAGTCATCAAACATCATTCTCAGTCTATGGGATGTCATACGATGATTACAGATGTCTATTAAAGCTTGATAAAGCTCGGGACTGAGAGGATACAGTTGCATTCCCTCTGATATGGGGTTCCACAGTTTTGACAAAGTTAGGTCGTCCTGATGCCTCTGAAGCATTCTCACGTAATAATTGAACAAGATTTCAAGTTGATGACTTTGACTTCTTCTTCCTAGAATATTCACAATAACCACAACAAAATTTTACGATGGGATATACAAATCCAGATAAACAGTGCATGCATGATCCTCGTCTATAAGCTGTACAATCTATAAGAGAAATTTATTTGTATAACGAAAACATTTCTGAATGCAGTCATGTATATACTAGCATGAGAATCAGTAAGAGAACCCAAGAATGGAGATCAGGGAAATAACCTGGAAGAACGGAACTGAACATGTGTTCCAGGATCTCAACAGCACCCGAAAGGTCATTCGTTAGCTCCTCAAATACAGCTGCCGAACAAACAAGCGCTGCTGATTGATCATCTGTGACACCATGAGACCATAATGACTGTATCTTCTTAAGCTTCTCTCTGAACCCCTGGCGTGCTCTAAGGATTTGCATGCTTGAAGGCTGGGAACTATAAGGAACATACGCTAGACCACTTCCCAGATAGCACAGAATGTGCATAGCACGAGATGATGATTCTGTTTCTAGACTGCTGCCACTACTATTGGCTACTTCTGATTCGGCATACCATAAATATAGCAATGGAGAGTTATCCTGTAGTTCCTGTAATAAAAGGGGGAACCAACTACTTAGCATGGGTACTATTAATGTAAAATAAAATTAAAACCAATTGCAAAAATAGGGCTCATCTATCTCCTTACAAGTGCACCAAAAATAAAGTAAAAAATAAGAAATCTAATCTGGCTCTATTCCATGTACATTACCTAGAACAAAATGCTCTTTAACATATATAGACTACTATGATCTGTCCTAGATAAATACATTGTGTGCAAGCTTAAGTGGAAGGCCACCAGTTTTTCAGACCGGCGCATAAATTTGAATCAGCAACAAATACACAGCTAAGGTCCCTTTGAGGTTTAAAACGTAGGTGGTAACATGTTAAGGTAGTGTTGTTATATGCTAACAATATAACGGAAATCTAACCTTAGGGAGGCCACAGATAGAAGTCAGAGCCATGTCAAAGATTCTTCTTGCATGTTTCATATTTCCAGAAGCAGCTTCTCGCTGAGCATAAACTCCACAAAGTAGTAGATCCTGTTAATGGAGAAGGAATCAATTAGGTAAACTGAGCAGAAGAGCAAACCACACCTACAAATTGGAAACGAGCTTACCTGCCGGTCACTTTTCAGGAGACGTTTGGCCAAAGCTTGGCATGGGGTTGTTGCGACTTCACATGTTTTCATGTTTGTTACAAATAGCTCTTCTGCAACAAGCACAGCTTCTTCCAAAATGTAGTTTCGCGGAAAAACATTCAAACAAAGCAAGATGGCATTGCGGAGAAACTTCATCATCTCGGTCCGCATAGATATGTCACTGTTGCTACCTAAAAGAGATCCCAAGCTGAAACCGTTGGCACTATCTGATTTCGACAAACACTCATGAACGTTTCTCAAATTTTCCAGCATAGAATCTGACAATGTTTCAAGACTATTTATTTTCTCAATCCACCACAAACTGTTGCTTGATGTCCATGGGGAGATATTCGCACCGAAGAAATCAACGAACTGGTATACCAGAGATAAGCGCGCCTCGTTTGAACGTAATGAAAATAGATATCCATTTATATCCTCATATAGTACAAGACTTGACAGTTGCTCTTCATCTTCTCTCTCGCCCATTTCATCAACACTTGAGAGTTCACCTATTAAAGAATGATGCATGATGGTTAATAACCACATACACGTTGAGAAAGTTTTATATAAGATTGAAAATTAATAATGGTAAAGGTAGAGATAGCTACCAGCTTTTCGAGTAGGCATCCATTGATTTTGATCTCGAGAAACCTCTTCTTCAAACCATTTGACCCATGTTGAAGTATCTTTAATCTCATCACTGGCCGCAGCATCGACATCAATGCCTAATAGCTTTAACATAGCTTCAGTGTCATCTTCAGGCATGCCATTCTCGTCTTCCATCTCTTCGTCCAGGCCCTCCCGATTAACATCACCTTCTCCAGTGTTAGCTGAAGCAATACTACTGTCTTCTTTCCTATCTGACAATTGCTCTGTCCAACCTGTCCAACCGCCTACGTCATTGTCATCAGAAGATTCCTCTTTCAACATTTTTTGCCTTTGTTCCTCCTCTTTCTCCAACCACAAAGACCATCCAAAAGCTCCTTCTTCTCCAACTCTAGCACCATTACTGCTCCAAAAGTGCTCAAACAGTCTTAATTTACTCTGTTCACTTAGCAACAAAGATGGAGAAAAGATGCTATATTCCATTTCAGCTTGAAATAACGCTGTGGCCAGCTCCCGGTAACCAGCCTGCCATTCAAACCTGCAGAGGCTAACTAGCATATCCACTAGAACAAGTTCCTGCTGGATGAGAGCAGAATCCACTGGTTCAGATGTTGCATCCATCTGCATAATCCAACCAAAAAAGTCAGACCTTATAATGTCGAACTGCTAAGAAGAAGATCATCAATAATGTCAGCGTGAAGCTAGCGGGAAACACTAGAAAAAAACTAAGTTCGAAGAAAGAACGGATAGACCCCACATAACTTGCAACAGTATACAAGATAAGAACCTGCCTATGTCGCTTGCTGCAAGCAGAAAAGAGTGCCTGGATTGCATAAGAATACATCTTCCTCACTTCTGATACTTTAAATCTGGAGAACTCCCCTTGAACAACACGTAGAAACTCCCTCCACAGCTTGTAGCTCGAGGAGTTCTGCATAAGTGCTTTTTCCCACCTACTGATCAGCACATCTGCGCTGTCTCTACTTCGGTACGCCTTGAGAAGCGCAAGCAACAGTTCTTCACTATCTGGGTTCAGTTCAAAAGCCTTCTCAAGTATACTAATCTTCTTCTCCAAAGTTTGCAAGCGAACACCTTTCTGAGACTGCATACTCGAAACCTTATCTTGAAAATCAGCAAATGCCAGCCACGCCTTCTCATCATGAGGACGTTCCCTCGTCTGCCTGTTGAACTCTCGGGTCTTATTCAACACCTCATCCTCCCACGACGTTCCCACCACTGACTCTTTAGACTCCACATCTTCCTCCTCGCTTTCTTGAACAGCTTCACCTTCCTCCAGAGGAATGAAATGATCAAAGCACGAATCAACAGCCTCTCTAGAAGAAGCAGATAAACGAATACGCCTGAAATTCTTGTTCCGTTCCATGGCTGCATTCTTTGCATACCAGTATCTGTTATCAGACTTTGCTTTCCCGTCCAATGAATTAACATCAATCTCTGCTTCAAGCATAGAACCACGCCTATTCCTTAGATAAAGCTTCGTAGAACCTGACTCAAAACCTCTCTGAGAATTATCAAGTTTATAACGAGGAACATTCATCCTACAATACAAACACACACACACACACACACTTAAAAAGCGCCTTACACATACTAGAGAATCACACTATACATGTGGAGATGTAAACTACCTGTAGATGGAGCCATAAGCAAGATTATCCGGATCAGGACGAGTATCCAAGTAATAATCCTTGGCAGGCTTCGTATAGTACTCATCAGAATCCCTCTTCCGCTTCTTCTTCTTCTTCTTCTTCGCCTTGTCGTCGTCATCAGACTCGGATCCTTCTTCTTCTTCAATCAAATCGTAAACCCTAGGCTGATTAGCTTCAGTATTGTTTCTATAAGCGTCTCCTTCTTCCTCTTCTTCGCTAGCCTCGACATCGGGTAGGGAAGGAGCCGTCGAAGGTGCGGCGTCGATGACGGAGAGATCCGTCGTGAAGCTGGCGTTGCGAAGCCATTGAGGAGCAGATGAAATAGCAGAGACGGAGTTCGCCTGAGTAGGGAAGAGCGGGAACAAGCCTGTGGTATTCTGTTCGCCGTCGCCCTTCTCTGGTGTCTTCCACATTTTCCACCGGAAAAAAATAAAACCGATGGCCTTGGTGACTTTTCTAGCCGATGTATAATTTCTCGTTAAACGGGCCTTTTTATTGGGCCTAATAAATAGCCGTCATGCATGGGTCTATTTATTCGGCCCATCATATGTTAATAGTTATACTAGAGATCAATATATATATATCCTTCACAGATTTTTGTCCTTGACCAATGGTGACTACTCTCCTCTGCCCTAATTGATCCTCCTTCTCGCTGCTAAAGTCCAGTTATGTCATCCGAACCAGGTAGAAGCTCTCTTATCTCTCTCTCTCTGGGAATATGTATGTATGTATTATAGATTGTTTTATGCGTTACGTAAAAAGTTAAAACCTTTTTTTTTGTCGCAGAGTACTGCACGCGTGTGTTCTGGGACGCGGTGGATTTCCCTTTTCCAAAGGGTCTTGCTCCTGAAACGATTTACCACAGAATGAAATTAATTCTCGAGAAGATGGGTTGTATTAACCATTATTTGTCAATCATGGCTTATGTCAGTAATTCGGAAACCTTCCCGGATAAATCAGCCTATGAGAAAGCCGGGATTAACATCGTTACTCAACCAGGTTAGTTTTATTGATCTCCTCCTGATATAATAATAATAATAATAATAATAATGGTTTTTTGTTATAATAATAATAATAATAATAATTCTGTATGGACGTTCGTTCGTTTCAGAGAGGCATCGTTTTATGTTACGTGACATGGCATGGTGGGATGCGGATTCGGGTTTCCTCCCAAATTTTGGCAAGATTACTTTTATGGTAATCATAAGTCAGATTGAACCGAGTTTACTCGTTTTTCTCGAAGGCCTGAGAAATGCCTACAAGGTTCGCTTAGCAGTCCCTGATGAAGATACCTCCCTATCATCATCACCCAACCTGCTAGATAATACTGTTAGGTTCGAATCTCTTTACAAAAGCCTATTATTACAAGAAGACTTGATGACACCAATGGCAAGAGAGGTCGTCGTCCCTCCTCTGTTTTATCCTCCCATCCAAACCAAACCCCCGCCTCTATACTATCCTCCCATCCAAACCAGCCCCCTGCCCTCTCCTCCCATCCAGATATACAACAGCCCAGGTGTCTTCTTGGACCTGCCGGAATCCCTCCTGTTGGCTTGTGATCCTTATCGTTTAAATTCCTACATTAGAACGTCCTTGTGTTTCGATGATGAGTTCTCAATCATGGCTTATGTTGTTGATACCGAAACCTCCTCCTTCCCGGAAGGATGGGTTGATGCTTTTACAAGTCTCGGAATCACCATCATTCCCCAACAAGCGGAACTAGGTGCTCCTCGAGCTCATAAAATGTCACTGGACATTGTTTTGTGGGCGTTGGATAATACTGCCACCTATTTCCAACCAAGGGATTTGTTTGTTTTCTCTGGAAATGTCAAACAAGGAACAGATTTTTACAATGCTCTTGAAGCTTTGCGTGATAGATATTACAATGTTCGTGTATTACCTCTTCTCGAAACGTCTTGGCCTCATCCCCATCACCAAATGTCTTTACGCCCGAAAGAGGAGGTTGTTGGTTTTTCCCATGGACTAGCTTCTTTGTATAAGCAAAATTTAAAAGGTAAGCTCTCTCTCTCTCTCTCTCTCTCTCTCTCAAGTTTGATCTAATTGTTGCCCTTTTCTCTGTCAGTGTGCGGGGTATCCGTCTTCTGGGATGTCCAGGGTTGCCCAACTGATTTATCGGTTATCCTCAAAGCTCTTCGCAATAAAGGTTATCGTGGCATGGTGGTTTTAATTCCTTACCTTGACATGGATTATCAAGGAGATGAGCTCTTTACGTATGATGGCTATGCCTGTGTTCCCAGTATCAAAGTCCAAGGTGAGTGATGAGTGAGTTCAGTTCCTTGCAGTCCTGAGATCTGCTTTGATATATTTATAATTTATATTTTTTTTTATTTTTTTTTCCAGGGGATAAATACACAAAAGTTGCTAGGATGTTGTTGGATATACTTTTCTGGGCAATGAACCATGATGATTATGCACGAAATTTGATGCTTATCTCACAACCTTCAAAAGACATCGACATTTTTGTTCAAGCCTTGGAACACAGATTTTTCAATGTTATCTTTAAACCCTCCCATGAGGTCGCCATTGACCACCGCTTCGAGTCGCTTTGTAAAAGCCCACCACACCCTAACTCCCAGACCCGCCTAAAGTCACCATCTCGGACGCTCACCGACTTGACCCGAGAGCGCAATTGTAAGTTAAATTTCTTTTGACTTAGTATATTTTTCTGGCTGGCTGGCTGATTCATCTTTAATCAAATTGCATTAACTGTGTTTTGTCAGCGTGTCCGGTCCGCATCTCCTGGTTGGTAGACACTTGCCCATCTAAGCCATCTGATTTTTGGAACTTATTCAGTTCAACTCTTGAGCTTAAAGGTTATGGTGGTTTTGAGTCAGTGATAGCCTATGTTGAAAAGGGAAAGATTGATGATGAAGTGATCAAGGTCTGCACGAAGTCAGGACTTCACGTGAGACTCACACCTGATGGTGACGAATTCGGGAAATTCAATTTGATGGTAACGGACATGATTAACTTGACATATTCTTGTGGGCCCTATAACTTTTTGGTTATCTCCTCCAAACCCTTTAGAGATGTCTTGTGCGACACTGTCTTTGAAGATCTTAAAAGCAGAGGATGCAATGTTCTCTTTGAGACGGTTGATTACATGGTCACGTTTGGAAGCACTCTATGGTCTGCAAAAAGCTTTTTAGATACAAGTTTCACCGACAGCTCACAAGCGCTTGCTTAAGTAGCATTGACACTTTCATTTTCCTTTTGGTTTGGTGAACTCTTGTTAATGTAATCAAATGATTCCGTGTCTTTCATCAGATTTTAACAGCTCGTAACTCCAATTCCAATTTTTAGCTAATGGTTTTATGCCAAACTTAAAAAGCTAAGAAGTTTTACACCATCAAGTATGAACGATGAGAGAAGAATTCTGAACTTGATCGATGCTTTAGTAAGAATCAGTGAAAAGTTATTTGAATGACTAGAATCATATTTCTTAAGTTTAAAACTAATTTATTTATTTTTTCAGAATTATTTTCATTTAAAAAATTATCCAAAAAATTATTTATTATTATTCTTAAATTTGAAATAAAAGTTGATTTTTTTTTAGATTCTTTGTTTTAAATTTAGAGATATATTAAGTGTCTTTGAAACTTATTAATATTTTCATTATAATGAACATTTGTGGGTATTAAAATGAACACAATTTTAAAAATAAATGTATTAAAAAGTTAAATAATTAGTTTAGATATTAAACCAGGTAAGAAAAAGAATTTGGGTATTAAAAAATTAACAAAATTTAGTTAGGATATTTTTATGAAATTTTCTCTTCCAGATATAGATATTAAATTGTATATTTACTAAACTATATATATATAGATATATATATATATATAAGGCTAGATTTTAGCATTAAATTCTTTAACTGATTTAGTTTCATATATTGCAGTATATTCCAGATAAACTTAATTTACATATTTATATCAAATTCAAGAAAAATTCTTAAACTACTAAATTCCTAATATCACTTTTCATGTTTATCTTATCACATTTATCATAAAGAGATAAATATACATTTATAATCTTAGAGTTAACCGTTAACTTCTAGACTTAGAATTTATAGTTTATGAATGAGGTTTTGTAAAATGGGATTTAAGATTTTAATAAATATAAGAATAAATACTTAAATCCTTTTAAAAATTTAAAAATAGTTTTAAAAAGAATTTCGAAAAGAAAACTTGAGAAAAAAAAATTGAAAGCTAAACAAAAGTATGATTTTTTAAAATAATTATTTATATTTATATATCTATAAAGCAAGAGTATAAAAGTATTTTGCTTCATTAGTTGGGCCATATGTTAATACTTTATTAGGGCTGAATTAGTGGTTTAATATTACTCCTAAGTATTTGTTATTTCGCCTCATATTTGTTTTTTTGTTTAGAGAAATTCTCTTAGATAATCCTTTTTAGTTTATTTTCACAAAAATGAACTTAAAGGAAGAAAATAACCAAAATAAATTTTATTAAAGAATAAATATGCATTTATACTCAATGGGATGAGATTTAAGGGATAGGATTTCTAATTTTAAAAAATTAAAAATAAATATTAAAATTTTTAAAATAAAAAGAGCTATTTTGGTTATTTTATTTTTGAGTGCCATTTTTGTGAAATTTTTTTTTAAAAAAATCTATTTGAAATAATTGTCTTTTTGTTTATTTCGTTACTATTTTACTCTATCATCATGAGGGGAACGGCAAAAAATATCTGAGAAAAAATGAAATGCACGTGGAGCGGGGCACTGATTTTTTTTTCTCTTCACTAATTAATCATTTCAGTTTACGTATACGTATGTGAAATTTCTTATGTAAAATACAATGTTTTTCCCGAGTTAAATACTTATAATTAAAAATAAAATTAATGCTGTAATAAAAGTTATAGGACAGTAATAGGTAAATGTGTCATTTCGTGCTTTTCTCTTCCCACCAAAACTAATGATTTTCATTTAATGGATCCAAAGCAAATATATATACAGTAAATAAAAATTTAATTAAAAAACAAAAAGAAAAAATGGCTGGCGTTGATAATGGGATGTCCAAGGAGGAGGGAGGAGGGAAGCGCCGTGATTGAAGAATAAGGAAACGAACTAAAAACGCAGACGAAGAAGAAGCTGTAGTATTAGAGATTTGCAGACAAAGCAAAAGACTTTGAAGTCTGCTCTGCTTTTCATTGGATCTGTAAGTGAATGTTTGTTCGAATTCGAATCCTTTTCGCTTGGTTCTGGGATTGAGATTATCTTTTCTCGTAAAAATGCTTCCTTTTTTTGGTTATTGCTTCAAGTTTTCTCCTTTCGATGATTTTTAAACCTCTCTCAACTATTTGGACTGATTAGATTAAACGTTGTTTCAAGATTTGTGAAAAATGGAGGAAGCTAGCTCCTCCTCTATAGACTCCATTTTGGAGTTTCTCCGGAAGAACCGTTTCATGAGAGCTGAAGCTGCGTTGATTAGTGAGCTTTCCAACAGCAACTCAAGCTCAAATGGTGTGAAAAGCAAGGTCTTTGAAGGCCGAGACAAGAACCAAGTTTCTGATGAATTAGTTGTCAAAGAGATACAATGCGGATCCGCCACTGAGACTCATCATCATCAGCAAATGAATGATGTTTCTGTTCAGACACAAAGTCCCTCATCATTATGGGAGGACAGGTTCACTTTTTCCGAAAGTTTAGTAGATACCGAGCTTGATTTACCTCCATGGAACCATGCTGACTCTGAGGTGTACAGTATCGATCCAAGTATAACAAGCTTTGTGAATCCAAGAAGCTCAAAACCATCTAGTCATGACAAGGTTCCTAGCCAGGTATGTCAGTATGACCATGGCAAAGCATCTCAATCCTTGGAAGATGATAGTATGGCTGCGATACAAGAAGGATTTATCACCACCTCATGGCCAAGAAGCGAAGAGCGCACAGACCATTGGAAGGATTGTTCTGTTACAACTGTTTATCCATTGTCCAAAGGGAGCACGTCAACAAAGGATATAGGTGTGTCCGTTTTAGACAAAAGGCAAGGGAAGAAAAAGGTTGGCGCGAGTGATTCAAAGGCTGTTATTAAGGAGCAGGATGATGATGATGTGGAGACAGATCTATACCTTGGAAAGTCACTTTCTGGCTATGAAGTTAAGAATCTTAGCGGCTTTGCATTTTCTCTGGCTCATGATGGTACGAGGGAAGACTTACCAAGGCTGCCGCATGTGAGAATCAAGTCAGAGGATAAATCAATGAACTATACTTCAGAAGAGAAACATGAGCGAGACGTTTTGGACGAGAAGCTAATCAATGCTGAGAATGGTTTCCTTATAGGTTCTTATCTAGATGTTCCTATTGGACAAGAGATCCATTCATCAGGTTAGTTGACATTGTGATGATTACTATACCAAAAACTTTAAATGTTCTGCATGAGTAAGTTAAATTACTGTTGGCTAGCCCCTTCATAGGGCATTATTGTTTAGATGGACACCTAGACCGATTTTTGAAAATTGTTGTATAAAAATTGTTTTGTTTAGGATCGATTTGCCTCCTATACCGATTTTTAGAAGACTGCCCATTTTTTATTCATATCTTTAGAAGATGGAGTCAAAGTTTAATTCTCATTCTGATGGTGACATAGGTGGCAGAATAGCTGGGGGAGGAAACTGGTTGTCTGTAAGTCAGGGACTAGCAGAAGATGCATCTGACTTGATTTTTGGCTTTGGCAATGGACTAGGTGATCTCGCTGAGCATTCAAATGAGTATTGGGACTCTGATGAATACGATGACGATGATGATGTTGGTTACATTAGGCAACCAATTGAGGATGAGGCCTGGTTTTTGGGTCACGAAGTTGACTATCCTAGCGAACATGAGCCTGGAAGTGTTCCTGATACTCAGGATAAAAGTCAGACCAAGAATGATGATGAGCATTCATTTGCTGAGGAGGATTCTTATTTCTCTGGTGAACAATATGTGCTAGCCAAAGGGGTTGAGCCAGTTACAACTAAGGAACCTGATTTAGCTGCTAGATATGACGGGGAACTGATGGATGCAACGGAGCTGAGTTTGATGCGAGCTGAGCCTGTGTGGCAGGGACTTGTCACACATGAAAACGATCTAGTTTTGTTGAACAAAGGGGATAACGGTGGTAGGTTCTGTTCAAAGGATATCCGCGCAGAAGATGATCGAAATGCTGCAGTTAGGTCAATTGGTGTAGGAATCAGTGATGATGTTGATGACAATGGGAGTGTAGTACCTGATTACTTTCCTGGAGAAGGTAGTGAATGGGACCTGGAGCTTCTTCCTCATCGCCAAGTTGGAGCTACTAGTACTAGTGTTAAGCCTCCACCTGGTAAAGGTGCAAGTATAAAAAGTTTTACAAGCGGTGGGTTCTCCTTTCCTTCTCCAGTACCTGATGGACAAACCTCTCATGAAGATTCCACGAACCCTGTATGGTCAAACCCTGCTATGAGAAATGAAAGTTATGGACCAAAGGGGCTGACTGAGTCCAATAGTATGGTTGATAGGAATGGCGAGAAGGTTGAAAGTTCAAGAAGTTCTTCTCCATCTGCAGTCTCCCACAGTTCTTATACAGGGAGAGAGAACTGCAAGGAAGAAGATGAGGAAGAAACTAGTCCTGCGCCGGAAGAAGATCCTGGGACCTCGTTTGAGGATGAAGATGCTATCGTGGTCCAAGAGCAAGTAAGACAGATTAAAGCCCAAGAGCAGGAGTTTGAGACTTTCAATCTGAAGATTGTTCACAGGAAAAACAGGTCTTTTCTCTTAATTCATCTTGGGTTATCCCAGTTCTTATGAACATTCAGGATATTTATTTGTTTCTTCTGTTTTTCTTTTGTTGTCTCAGGACTGGTTTTGAGGAGGATAAGAACTTCCATGTGGTTTTGAACTCTGTCATAGCTGGTCGTTATCATGTCACTGAGCATCTTGGATCAGCAGCTTTTAGCAAAGCGATTCAAGCACATGACCTCCACACAGGCATTGATGTATGTGTAAAGATCATAAAGAACAACAAAGACTTCTTTGACCAGAGCCTTGATGAGATCAAACTTCTCAAGTATGTCAATCAGCATGATCCTGCTGACAAGTACCATCTCCTTAGATTGTATGACTATTTCTACTTTCGGGTAAGTGGAGGATTATGTCTTTAGTACTTTCAATCATCTTCCTTATGATGTTTCTAGAAGCGGTTGCTGATTTGTTGCTATTTTCAAATTTTTTTGTTGATGATCTGATGCCTCTGATGCAATTAATTTAAAATTTCTGTTTTGCAGGAGCACTTGTTAATAGTATGTGAACTTCTCAAGGCAAACTTGTATGAGTTCCAAAAGTTTAATAGAGAATCAGGTGGAGAAGTTTATTTCACAATGCCAAGATTGCAGGTTAGCCAAAAGCCCTTACCACTCTCAAGGTTTATGTGTGTGTTTTTTTTTTGCTGCTCTCTCATGTTCTTCTGTATCAAAATCTTGTGCAGTCAATTACCATCCAGTGCTTGGAAGCATTGAACTTTCTGCACGGTCTCGGCCTTATACATTGCGACTTAAAACCTGAAAACATACTTATCAAAAGCTACAGCAGATGCGAAATCAAAGTTATTGATCTAGGAAGTAGCTGTTTTGAGACGGATCATCTTTGCTCTTATGTCCAGTCTAGATCTTACCGTGCTCCAGAAGTCATCCTCGGGCTTCCGTATGATAAAAAGATCGATATCTGGTCACTTGGCTGCATTTTGGCAGAACTGTGTTCCGGAAACGTAAGTTCTAGCATTGATGAAACCTGTCAAAACCTTTTGCAGTAATACTGAGCTAGCTAGAACCACTTGTTATGCAGGTTCTGTTTCAAAATGATTCTCCAGCTACTTTGCTTGCAAGGGTCATTGGTATAATCGGATCCATTGATCAACAAATGCTTGCAAAAGGACCTGATACATGCAAATACTTCACCAAAAATCATTTGTTATACGAGAGGAACCAGGTGCGTATTAAACTTTACTATAGTGCACCTCCCTGGTATTTGCTGAACCATTGTTTTTATATAGCTGTATTGGATTTAGAAACAGTGTAATGAGTTTGTGTTGCAAATATATTTCAGGAGAGTAACAATTTGGAATACCTGATACCTAAAAAGTCATCGCTAAGGCGTAGACTGCCAATGGGTGACCAAGGGTTTATAGACTTTGTGGCACACTTGCTCCAAGTTGATCCAAAGAAACGCCCTTCTGCGTCAGAAGCTCTTAAGCATCCATGGTTGACTCATCCCTACGAACCCATATCTCCATGATTGTCTGGTTATTAAACATCTTCTTGACCAAAAGTCCAGAATGGATGAGAGCTAGTCAAGAAGAAGATGAATGGTTTGTTTTTTTTCCACTTTGTTTTTGTTGAAACTCTTCTGAGAGGGTAAATCTTTCAGACCTTGTTGTATATTAAGTTGATGTATGACTATTTACTCATTTTGTTGTACTGGTAGTTTGTGAAATATAGTCTCTTTGAATTTGATTCTTTACCAGAGTGAACAAATCTACAACTACTAATTAAGTACTGTTGATCAAGACTCAAACAGACTAATGAAAATCAAGCTTTTGGTTTATATTACCATCAATATAAAAAATAATGCCAAGAAAGGAAAACAAAAAGTTCAGCAGAATTGTCTAAAACAAAAACCTTATTACCAAGAACAAGCGTGAAGACTTACCCACCTAACAGACAATATTTCTCTTGTGTTCCACAAGACGTTTCCAATACTTAGTGATATCCTCCAACGACATCTTAGCAGTCTTCACCTCACCACCACTAACCGCAGCAGCCGCAGCTAGATGAGCAACCCGGCTAGGAAGGCCATCGATCTCTTTCAGTACCTGAATGATATGTGTGATGAGTCTGTCCGCAAGTCCTCGGCTAAAATCTTCCCTGATCACAACTCTGAGCACAGCAATGTGCTGTGCATCTGCAGGCATAGTGTACGCCGGGATGATCCACCCAAATTTCCTAAGAGACTCTGCGATCTCAAACACGGTGTGTTTGCTGCTGTCTTTGAGAGAGAATGCCACTAGAGGCACGCCTATGTCTTTAGAGACAATGTCGAACTTCCCTGTCATCTCTATTCCTTCTCTTAGCCTCCTCGCGTTGTCCATGCAGTTTTCCATAATGTTCTTGTATCCCTTTTTCAATTTCCAAAAAAAAAAAAGATCATCAGACAGTTTCTTAGATGTTACCAAGATGAAACAGTAGGCTAGATATACAAAGGAACAAGTACCTCAAAGCCTAGTCGGATAAACTGATAGTACTGAGCAATGATTTGGCTCGACCCTGCAAAAACAAAACAAATAAAGAGTCTCATAAATATTGAATAGATTGGATAAGCTAGTTGTTAATACAAACAAACCTTTAGAGAAGTTAAGGGTGAAAGTGGGTTGATCAGCTCCCAAGTAGTTGATGTGAAAGACAAGCTCCTCTGGCAAATCATCTTTGGTTCTCCAGACAATCCAACCAACTCCTGCATAGACAAGTCCATACTTATGACCACTGACATTAATGCTCTTAACCCATGGAAGCCTAAAGTCCCATTCAAGATCAGGGTAGAGGAAAGGAGCAATGAATCCTCCACTGGCTGCATCAACGTGAATAGCAACATCCCAACCAGTCTCTGTGTTTTTCTCAGCCAAGAGATCGTTCAGTAGCTTCACATCCTCGAACTCTCCGGTAAGTGTGGATCCAAGAATAGCTGCAACACAGATTGTGTTCTCATCCACCATATCTACAGCTTTAGCTGGGTCCATCACGTAATAGCCTTCACTTAGTTTCACCTCTTTAAGCTCTACCTCAAAGTACCTTGCAAATTTCTCCCAGCACACCTATACACAAGTTACAAAGAATCAAATCAATATAATGTGATGTGATGGTTGGAGGATGAGAAGTAAGTGTATATATATATATAGAGACCTGAACGTTGGCACCAGTAACAATGTTGGGATTATCAGTAGGAAGACCTTGAGCTCTTCTCCTCTGTTGCCATTTCCTTTTAAAAGCTAAACCAGCAAGCATTATAGCCTCTGATGAACCAACAGTTCCACATCCAATAGCAGCTTCCTCTTCTCCCATGGGAGCATGGAACAAATTGGCTATCATGTTTACACACCGGTTCTGAATAGGACAGAAACAAAAGATGTGTTTATAATTTTGAAAACAATGTTGAATAGATATTTAGCAGATGGGGGGAGAGAGAGAGAGAGAAGAGGAACCTGGAGCTCGGTAGTGACAGGATATTCATCCATGTCAACATAGTTCTTGTTGACAGACTCCTGGATGAGTTTGTCACATTCAGGTTCCATCCAAGTGGTGACAAAGGAAGCTAGATTAAGCCTGGGGTTGCCATCAAGCATCAACTCATCACTGATCACTTGATAAGCAGCGTCTTTGGGCATGGAATTGTTAGGCATAGTGAACCTGTTTCAAGATATGTAATACATAACTATATGCAATCATATAGACCAGAAAAAGGACAAGGAGAGAGACAAGAGACCTGGGAACAACAGCACGGACATATCTGGAAGCGAAAGTGGAGTGCAAATGCTCTTCTGAGTCGGAGTTTGTGGCGAGTACCATTATATTTTTAACTTGTGCTGAAATATTTGTAAATGAGAGGAAGATAGATGTCACAAGTTTTATTTGACAGATATAAAAGAAAGCAAAACTCTCTTTCACTAATTTAAGACGTTCATGTAACTAACTCCTCTCTTTTTTTATTCCCCTTGACTCTCTTTTCCCTTTGAATTAGGTTTTGTACACCACTTATAATTCATTCACCACAATTATTTCGTCAAGGAGAGAACAACAACATCACAATAATAGACAAGAACTGGGGGTAATACGATTGATCTTGTGAATAACCTACAGAGCTAGTGAGCCGGATCAGGAACTTACTAGTTGCTGCTGCTTCCTTTAAAAGCTTAAAATTTTGTAGAAGTCCAACTCAAACGTAGGAAATTAAAAATCAAAGTGTATATTTATACATCAAATATGTTTGCCCAAAGATAAACATGAGCCTAGGAAGATATACACAAACAATTCGCAACAACTATTTATTTACGGGATATATGCTGATATCCTAATAAAGATCCTCCGCAGGATTCTTCATGGGATAGAAACTAACCTTAAAAGGTGAATAATTAATTTACTAAGAATTCTGCGTCTAATAATATATTAGAACGCACCAAAAGTCAATTATAAACCATAAATTTCGAAAGTATAAGTACGATGCTTAATATATATATAAGATAAAAGAAGCATTTTTTCAGAGTCGTTCAAGAATCCAAAGTACCAATATAGTCTCGTCTCTCTCCGGAAGCTTATATTAAACTCTCTCAGTATTACGCACCACCCAAAAAAAAATGGCATAAACGGAGAGCCCTCACAGAGTCAGGTAAAAATCTTAAACATACACATACACCGAAAGCCAATAGTTTGCGATAAAGAGCCTCTCTCTCATTTCATATATATCCCCGAGAAACAAAAGAAGAAACCACTCCAAGGGGGAATCATGATGACCCCTGATACTGCTCCTTCACGGCTCTTGCTGCCGCACTGTACCATCCTGCTGCAGCCATTGCACCTGGATCTGGAACTGTTGCAAGCATCTCTGCTGACACATAGCTCGATCTCCCAGCCTGAGTTTCACAGTCTCATCCAGTCAGATCAAAATGAAAAAGAAAAAAGCACAGAGTATAAACAAAAGCAGAGACCGAAATGGCTCACCTGTGCTTGCATCTGTATGGTTGATTCCGCTCCTTTAGTTGCTGCTTCAGCTGACAGAATAAAAGCACATATTGGGTCCTCTCCAGCGCTTAGCTTCTGTTCTTATCAAAAGCAAAAACACATTAGTACTCGCAATATCTCAAAGTGTGCAAAAAGTAAGCCGCTTATTGTCACCTCTTCAAGAACTTGTGAAGCTGGGATGAGCGCATCTAGCATCGTCCTGTATCCCGCAGTTGCTCCACCATATTTGCTGACAGAAGCTATTGATGACTTGAGTGCTTTGGACCCTGATGATTCAAGAGAAGCCTGAGTTATAACAAGTATGTGACCATTGCAATACCAACCACATTCAAGAAGCATTATCTCACAGTATTTGGGAGTGACTTCTGACTCAGTGTTAGCTTTTAGCTCCGCGTACGCTGCCTTGCAGAGGAGATTGTATCTATTTTCATAAGAGAAAGCGTAGTAGCCTAAGCCAAAAGCATGAACCAGACTATATATGGAAGAATGTTCAAATAATTTCATGAGTTTACATAATTCCACTTGTGCCCCCCATGGCCCTGCTGATTGATGCACCAATCTCATTCACTGTTTCCGCAGCATCATTGAGCGGATAACTAGAAACAAAAGGAGAGACGAAGTGTTCAGATTTTTTTCAGGAATCTGAACCCAACATAAAGAGCTGTACATGAGGAATTAAGATTAACAAATAGACTCACTAGTGTTTCATGTCTTCCAAAATAGCTGTTGCACCTCTGTGCATCTACAAAATTAATGCAAGCCCATGTAAGATATAATGTTAGAAATGCGCAACATAAATGAAATGTTCCAAAAATAAGACTTACTGTTGACCCACAATCACCATCGCCTACTTTTCCATCCCATTCGTTCAAACTATCCTTTAGACTGATGATCACAGTAGCTGCTGCTTGAATAGCTGCCTCAAAAACTCGACCTTGTTGACTCAGCTCTTTAGGTCGAGCCTGAGACTGGTATTGCCAATATGTCATGAAATTTTGCAAAAAAAAAACTTATCACCAAACCTTGGGACCATTCTAAAACAACCCAAATGTATCAAATTTTGCAATGCATACCTCAGCGCTTTTTGCTGATCGAGAAGGGGGTATAGGAACAGGGATCTTTGCAGGTGGCCGGTTGCCTGCAACACAACAATGATTTTGTATCAAAGACTAGGTACTGAAGAAAATTCAGGGAAATATAGAACATGAAACAACATTTCACGGACCATCAGTGCCAACAGGCCAATTTGGAGCCTTAGTTGGAGCATCTAATCGGTCTAAGATTGACTGGTCAGCCTTCATGATTGAAATCGAGAATCCTAAAAAACAAAGAAACACCGTCAGCATGACAACAGGAGTATGTAACTAAACCAAGGAGACCGCTGAAACTCACCTGCCATATCGAGCGAAGTCATAAAAAGCCCTGTGTACACCCTATCAACAGCAAGTCCAAATTCCAGTTGCAGTTTAGGGACAGCTTTTCCAGCAGCAATCATAAGTTCCATCAAAGGGGTGCCTCCTAAGCTGCAAAGAATGAAAAGGACAACATAAGCTCTCACCTTAAAACCAAATATGCAAACTCTGAGACCATAAGTTAACATCATAAAAGTAACATTTTGCTGTAGTTGAAATAATGGGCGTAAAACACCGATATTACGAATGGGCTTACCCATTAACCATGAGAACCACTCTGTTACCGCGTGTAATGGGAACATAATTGGTCTCCTGCAGAAATGGAAAAATAGTTAAACATAATGAATAAGTTGATAAACGATATGTCTAGAAAACTTCTAATCCACGACAGTTATATTTGACTATGGCGACAAAAGCACGATAGAGAAAACAAAAATTAGCACATACAGGACTCAGTATCTGCTGAAGAACATGTGAAACCACCACATCCACAGGTTGAACGTCAACCACAGCAGCACCAGGTTCTCCATGCTGAGAGAAAAGAATCAAGTCAAGGTACGAACCACAGCAGTGAAACAAAATGGATTTCATGCAAACTTGGGAGGAAATGAAGAGAAAATAACGTACAATTCCAAGCCCGAGTTCCATCTTCTCTTGGCCCAGACGATCAGATGTAACCTGCCCAGGAAGCGTACAAACAGATAATGCAACACCCATGGTACCAACCATCTCCGACGCACACTTTGCCTCGGCCGCAACTTTTTCTAGAGAAAGACCAGCCGCTGCTGCTGCGCCAGCCACCTGTAACCAAGCAGAAACGAATTAAGAAACAGATGCTAAGCTTGTTAAACTAAACTAGGCTAAACTAAACAAAACACAGTACTCATAGCAGACCAAGGTTTCAAAATCACAATTTAAGAAGATATAGTACCATAAATGAGATCAACCGAAAGGGGAGACATTAATTTAAATCGCAATTAGAGAAAGAAAGGAAAGGGAGAGAGAACCTTATGTACAAGAACGGTTCCTGCTAACCCTCTGCGTCCAGCAATACCACGAGGTGGGGGTAAAGCGCAATCCTCTCCAACAATTACAGTCTACAAAGAATATTCTGTCATTCTGTCCTTTGACGCTCTTAATTTAGAAAAAAAAGCAAGAACGAGCAGTACCTCTACTTTGTAACCTTCAGATTTCGCTTGCTCAGCAGCCAAACCAAAGTTCAAACGGTCACCAGTATAGTTCTGTATGGAGAATTGATACAGAAACTACATTAATCTAAAACATAAAGAAAAGAGTCCATAGTTTCTCGCATATATTGACACAGCACGTATAGACCTCTCTCTCCCACTCTAATTACCTTGACGATCAAAAGACATCCCTGAGGACCAGTGACAGCCCGAATCCCCTGAAATTAGGAAAAGTAAATTATCATTCCCTCTAAAGACGCAGAAGAAAAAAAGGAAAAAAAAAAGCACATTTGGAAGACTTACAGCCAAGATGGAATCAACAGGTGGAGAAGCAAAGACATCTCCGCAGATAGCAGCTGTAAGCATTCCTTCTCCAACGTAACCAGCATGTGCTGGCTCATGCCCACTGCCTCCACCTGCATAAACCAAAAAGGCATAACTTCATAAAGGTTCAAGAACACCAAATCAACCATAAAACAATTGTCTTAAGCCACAAAATCTCCCACCTGATATAACGGCAACCTTATCATACTTCTCAGCAGAGACATCAGCTCGTAGCACCACCTTAACCTCAGGAAAGCCATCCAAATACTGCAGTCCAGGGAAAGTTTCCACAAGTCCCTCGATGAACTCAGTCACAACATCTGCAAAACCAAAACCAGTACTGTGAACCGCCACTTCAATTTCAAGAAAATGCAACTTGCGATTCCGATTATATGGAAAACTATAACCTAAGCCATGGAAAATCAAGATCGATTGACCATGCAAGGAAACAACACAGTGACGATTGACGATTAACGAAGCAGCATTGCGACGATCGCGAACAAAATTGGGACACAGAGACGGATTCCATGAGCAATAAACAAGCAATGCAAAGAATATATCGCAAACAGTAACACAATCGGGGATAATTACATAGGTCAACAGTTCGCAAGAGCATTCACAATCATCATCAACCTAATCTACGTCGGAAAAGATGAACAACTCCACCGAACAGAAGAACGCGAGAACAATCGAACAAAAGAGAGAGAGAACGGAGACGAAGAGGACGAACCGTTGGGGTTGTTGATGAATTTCTTCGCCGCGTAAACCATTTTCGTGAGTATTGAGGCAATCGGAGAAGCTCACACGGAAGGGGGGAGAGGATTGCAGGAGAAGGTTTAATGAGAGTCAACAACAGCAACGAGAGAGAGAGAGAGAAGAAGCAACAAGAAAGAAGAAGAGCCAGAGAGAGAGAGAGAGATTGTTCCGTACGAGAAACCCCAATGTTGAAATAAATGGCAGTTGCAGACGTGTAATGGGCCAGGCCCAATCCTCATCTGGATAAGATATTCTATGACGAATCTGTAAATTACTTTATCCGCATAGATTATAGTTACCTAATAGATTGTTAATGGTGCTGTGTGATTAACACGTGATTCTTAACGTTTTCGTGTGCCGCGCGGGCGCCTGTGCCGTATCGCCGCGTGTTTGTATTTTTTATATTTCTTATGTATGTATAATGTTACATTTTTTGCATTTTAATTGAGTTGTATTTAGATATAATCCAGTTTATGTTATTTTCTAAAATAGTCTTTCTGTTCAAATCCTGAAGTCAACATTTATGATTCGCTGATATTCTTAAATTGCTTTTAGTTTTTCGATACTCTTATATTGCTGCTTTTAGTTTCCTATATTTCAATGGATTCGTCTCTCTATATTTGTATAACACTCTTCTTTACTTTATACAGATCAAAGCTTATCCAAAACTAACTTTCCATGTCAGCTCATTCTTTATGAAGTCCACATAAAGTACCAATTTCAGGTATTTTGAGCTTATCTATATTTTTCAGTGGATTAGTCTTATGATCTTATCTATATTTTTTTCCCTATATTCTTCGTTTTTAGTAGAAGTAATCACACATGCTGGTGTTATGACAATTATGTCATACAATTTGAGAATAGATAAAGACTTAAGACTGAACTTAAACTAGTCTTTTTAGGATCCAACAAACATAGTAATTAAGAAATTAGGAAGATTATGTGAATAGATCCAAGAAAAAAAACTGAAACTTTAACAATAAGTGTAAGTTACAAAACAGAAAAAAAAATTCAAATATGTGGCTACGGCAGAGTTTGCTATCGTCACCTGATTTTGCCTTACCTCCCACTTTGGTAAACCGGAAAATAGCCAAAGTCAAACCGTTCAAAATTAAGGACCTCCAAAATCGAACAGACCTGTATAACCACCAAACCGGGTAGTTAATACCAATGATTTACATAAATGCTAGCCTATTGGGCCTAAAGGCCCATTGAGTAAAAACCATTAAAGATAAAAAAAAAAGTCAAAAACCGCCCGGCACTCGCACACGGCGTAGATAACGTGTCCGTCGCGCGGAGAATCCAGATCATTAAAAAGGAAGCCCGAGAGAGAGAGAGAGAGAGAGAGAGAGATCTAGAGGAGGAAGAAGAAGAACAAAAATGGCATTGCAATGGCTGATTCTGTCGTATGTGGTTGCTGCCGAGGTCGCGATCGCAGTCATTTTGACTCTACCTTACCCTATGCTCGTGAAGAAACGCGTCGTGTCACTTGTCTCGCTCATACTCCAGCCTGCCGCCTCCATCGTCGCCTTCGCTGGATTTCAACTCCTCGGTGATCTCTCCCTCTCTGTCAATTCATTTATAGTTAGGTTGAGTGATTTTTGGTAATATGAAATTTGGTTACTTTGTTTCAGATCTTTACTGGAAGAATGAGCATAGACTAATGTGCTCATCTGAGGTTTGCACTGCCACCGAGCGTGATCGCTACGAGAAATCAGTAAGTATATCATCTTTAATACTTTCTGTTTTAAGATTGTTTCCTCATGTGAGTCAAAGCGTGTTTGTGGTGGTCATGTCTATCTTGTTTAGTTGAAGCTTAAAACATCCGGAGTTATTTGCTATAAGTTAGTTCAGTACATATAGAGATGTCTGAGTATTGAAACAGCACCAAATGAGTTCACAGTAGTTCAACCAATTCCATATTTTGTCACAGATCTTGTGGTTAGTGTAACAATGTTGCAAGGAATTAACCTTCTGCTTACAAATTACAATGTTGCAAGGAATCTTATGTTAGTGTAACCGTCTGGATCTATAGGTTTATTGGAATGAAACTGGTTTCATTTTCTATTTTTGCTCTCTTCTTGTGAGAATATGTTGGTTTGATTGTTAATGGAATTTAACTAACTAACTAACTAACCCACTTCTGATTGCCTATGTTTCCGAAACTCTTTTTTTTTTAGTTCTGCGTTTATGATCGGTTGAATCTGTTGCTACACATTATTTGTGGCTTCTGTTCTACTTCCCTTCCTTTAGTGGGGAAGTTGTGAACACATAAGCCCACATTTGTGAGCTGACAAGAAAAAAAAAAAGCAGTTCTACTTCCCTAAAATGTTTTAGCTCAGCAAACTTACAAGTTTACTTGTGTGTTCAGATCTACAAGGCTCAGCGGAATGTGGTTCTGTGTGCGGCTGGGATCCTTCTCTACTGGTAACATCATCACTATGACACAACTTCACACTTGTGTAATTTGACTAATGTTCTCTCATATTCATTGGGCAGGTGCATTTTCCGCATCTGCAAGTACAACAAAGACCTTGAGCATTTGGAGGAGCTAGAGAAGAGATGCAAGACAGAGTAGTAGTAGTAGTTTCCCCAAATCTGCTTCTTCCTGTTATTAATATAACCTCGTCTTGTGACTAGTTCAAAATTTTAAACAAGATAATGATTTAGCTCGAGAACGTCATTGCACAAGACCTTATTTGTATTTATTCCTCTTGCAACTTTGTTTTACCTTTTTGAGAAATAGAAGGCTCTATTTTATTTCATGTCCGGAAACTTGACATTTACACAAGAAACCTATATCACTTCTTACCATAAACGCCCGAGACAAGCAGGTAAAAACGAAACAAACTCGAAAGGATTTGATGTCTAGGACCAACAGAGAAGCGGCCAGTTACGTATTGGACTAGACCAAAACAACCGTCACCGATCACTAGGCCGATCGAATAAACAATAGATTTAAACACTAGCCTTAACCCTTAACGAAAGAACAAGTAGTGGGAGTGGATATTCTACGGTGAGAATAACCTATTACACTACGTGTTAACATACAATAGGTAAAAAGCGGCTTTGTCCGCTGTTAGAACTTGTCTGAAAGTAAAGTATGTGGTCCAATAGCAATACCATCTCGTGACACAATCTTATTTCTGCGACAATTAAAAACTCAATCCCAACCCAATCATATGATTGAACACATAATGTTGCCCCTAATGTCCTCTAAATACATAATAACTGAACTGATCATCTATAATAATCAAAACTAGATTTTGACCCGTACGCTCGTGCGGTGTACTTTTTTAGAAAAATATGATGCTATTTGATTTTTATGTCACTATTTAGGATTGGGCAAAAAACTCGAATTAGAAGAATTGAACCGATCCTAATCCGAATAAGTAGTACTAAATCCGAACCTGAATTGATTAAACATCCGAATTATTCAAAATTTTGGTATTTGAAGAACTGAAATCTAATCCGATCCGAACCGAAGTATTTTGGGTATCCAAAATAGATTTATATACTTATATATTAATTATTTTTAGGTTTTATATATATAAAAACATCCAGAATATATATGATACTTTTAAGTTTGCTTAAATGCTTGAAAATATATACAAATAATCAAACGTAAATATCTTAAATAGTTAAAATATACTCAAAACTCCAAAAATACTTAAATAATTATTAATTCTCTATCCAAATATTTAAACCAAACCTATTTAAATTGATTATCCAAATCCGAACCAAATCCTCAAAGATCTGAAATGAAGACGAAATCCCAAAAAGATCCGAAAACGAACCCGAACGCCCACCCCTAATCACTATCTATACTATTATTTGCAAAGTAAGTTTTTGGAATCGAGCTCTCACGTTAAAAGTTAGAGCGGTTAATGTCGTTGTTACCCTTAATGAATTTTTATATATAATAATTTAATTAAAAACGAATTTTATATTAATATTATTAAATTTCTAAAAAGATAATTCTCATATATTTTGTTGTTATCTTGAAATAATATTTTATATTTCTAAAAAATAAGATAATACTTATATATTGTGTTGTTATCTTTAAATAATATTTTTATTATAAAAATTAAGATATAAAACAATATATAATTAAATATTAAGAGCGGTTAATATCGTTGTTACCTGTAATGAATTTTTATATATAATAATTTAATTAAAAACGAATTTTATATTAATAATATTAAATTTCTAAAAAGATAATTCTCATATTTTCTAAAAAATAAGATAATACTTATATATTGTCTTGAATTACTCATAATATATAAAATTTATGTAAAGAGAATAAAAATAATTTAATTAATATAATATGAACAATACTATTCGTTTGAAGATAATTTTAATAATTAAATATTAAAACATATTTATGTATTATATAATTAAAGATAATTTTAATAATTTATGTAAAGAGAATAAAAATGTATAAATATTTTTGAATTACTCATAATATATATATTTCTATTATTTGCAAAGTAAGTTTTTGGAATCGAGCTCTCACGTTAAAAGTTAGAGCGGTTAATATCTATACTACCCTTAGTGAATTTTATATATATATTATTTCTTATATAATTAATTTATTTAGAGAAAATTATCTATATGTCACGTTTGATGTATGTCTCCTTTTCATTATATGATTTGGTTGATTTCAACATAATTTGTTTCTATCTTTAATTCGTCATTATTATCCCTATTATCATTGGATTTATCTTTCTAAATAAAACAAACTATTTAACCAATGATGTGTATATATATGTAAGTTAATCCCCACGTCCTTAAAAGCTTCAAAATCAAACTTCTAATATCTAAATAACATCTTTTTACTCAGTGCAAAACATGTCCCATCCACGAAGGAAGACAGCTACTTTAGTCTTTATTGATGATATTAAACCAGGGAACAATAGTTACAAATTAAAGGTGCAGGTTATGAAATTGTGGAAGCTATGGAGATCAAAAAAAGTTGTCTCCATTGAGATGGTTCTTGTGGATGCAACTGTGAGTACACTACAATATTATTTTTGATGATTTCTATTTTTAGTTTATGTAAGATTATCTAACTTATTCAATTGTAGGGAACAAGGATACATGCATTAACCAGTAGTGGTAGTCCAGTGGCGCTTGAGGGATTAAACCCAATACGGTGAACCCTGGTTCGAACCCCGCTGGCCACACGGATATGGGCTATTGCTTTCAGCTCATTTGAATGCCCAGGAGAGAGTCTATCCGTGGGCTGTACCTCCACCCAGGGATTAGGTCTGTGTCTTTAATAGACCCGGGTTTAACCCTTTTCAGTTACAAAAAAAAAAAAAAGGATACATGCATCCATTGATGAAGATTTGATACAAATATATGAAGGAAAAGTGTCTGAGGGTATCTTTAAGTACATTACAAAGGGACCAGATTATGTTAGAGCTTCGGTCCAAGGGGATGATACAGATGATACTATTGACGATGAGATACAGAAGTTCCTTAGTTGCAGGTATGTGCTAATAATATACAAACTGTTTTGTCTCTTTCTGATGTTTTTTCTCTTGAGTCCATAGTTTTTTTTTATAAAAAAAGAAGAAAAAAGAAATTAGGACTCGGGGAGGAGATGAAACGTAGGCATAGTTTAGCCAAATCAACTACTGTCTACTCTCTTGATTTAATAGTGTTACAACATGAAATATTGATTTTAGTTCTATTTTGATTAATTTAAAAACTAAGATGAAACAAAATTTTAGAGAATATATTTGTGTAATTTAAAATCAAGTTAGGAATATTCTATCAAAATTTTAGAGAATTACTTGTGTACATAATTAATAGTGGGAATAGGAATGTTTCTAAAACGACCAGTTCCTTACTAAAAAGAAAAAATATATTAACAACTCCAATCAAATAGAAAAACTAAATTCAAAATAGTGTTGACAGATTGCTTTTATTTGATGATGCAGGTATATTTCAGCGTGTGAAGCAACTTGGAGAATACTAGCTTTTCCTACGCATTACCGAACAACCACAGTAGTTAAGCTTTCCTTCCATTTACCTAATCAGCAAATGGCAATTTATAATGAAGATGACCCTATTGATGATGTTTTAAATCGTTCTGCGGTATTGCGGTCAAAGTTTCTAGCATGGATGGAGGAGAACTGTAAATATCCGGAAGCAAGAGGTCTAACGTATGCGGAATTCCCCACAAGGTTCGTTTGGGTACAAAAGACGAGAGAGTGGAAGCCACGTGACAAAGGTTTTGCAATAGGAAGGATTACATATGTTCCACCTAAATATGTTAACTCATATTTCTTCCGTTCCTTAGTAATAGACTTTTTAGAAAAAAAGTTTGTTTCAGAAAGATGTATTTTTTTGTGTTTTCTATGAAAAAATTGTAAACTTCAAGAAAATTAATTGATTTTATTGAATTACTATTAGTTAAAAGTTATTAAAATTAAAAATTACAGAAAACAGTATAGTTATTATGGTAATTTAATGTGTTTTCTTAATATGTGTGAAAATACTAAAAAGTCTATTTTTTAAAAAGAGAGAGAGAGAGTACTATCTAAGAGTTTTGCTCAACATAGTTAAAGGCCCAAGGAGTTATGAAAAGATACGTACAGTCAAAGGTATTGTTTATAAGACATATATAAGGATGCAAGTTATGCATTGGGATTATTGGATGATGATAAAAAGTATATCGAAGCAATTAACGAAGCCAGTTTATGGGGAACATGGAACTTTTTAAGAAAGCTATTTGCTATAATGTTATTTTCTAATAGTATGGCTATGCCTGTTAAAGTTTGGAACGCAACATGGAGAATCTTGACAAAAGATATATTACACAAATTAAGAAAGGAAAATAATAACCAAAGTAAGTTATGTTCTTCTTTGTTTATTATACGTGTGTGGTATTTAACCCCTTTTTGTCTTTAGGTGTCTTGAGTCCACAGAATGAAGATGTCGACAAGATCAATGAATATATGCTATCTCAAATAAAAGGTAAATCTTTTGTCTGATGTTTATTTTGTGTGTTTTAGAAGAAGTATTTGGTTTCATGTCAAATCATTAATGTTGATTATTTTCTATTGAATATTTGAATAGGTAAGGAGCGTTCGTATCTCAGTTCAGATAATATAGATACTTCTGATACAAGTAAAATAGGTGATATGGTGTACACTCAAGAATATTTAAACAGCATTAAGATCTTTGGATTACCAAATCATGATCTAAAGTTGAAAATCGGTGCACCTATTATGCTGCTTAGGAATATTGACCCTAAAGGTGGACTATGCAATGGTACAAGGTTACTTGTAACACAATTAGCAAATCACGTCATTCAAGCCAAGTTTATAACCGGTGATAAAGTTGGCCAAAAAGTTTTGCTCCCAAGAATGTTTGTTTCTCCACCATAAACCAGATTTCCGTTTAGGATGAGACAGAGACAATTTCCTGTTGCTCTTGCTTTTAGGACATTATTATGATGCATCTTAACTGTTTAATATTCTCAAAATCATTGTGCCCGCGTCCACGCGGGCTGGACACCTAGTTATATATATATATATCCTATATGTGTCATCATAGGTTACAAAATATGTGTTATCATATAATTAATCATATTTTATACGTACCATCAAATAAGTTTTCTTATAATTAATAATATTTTATACGTACAATCATATAAATAATCACATAAATTATATTTTAAAATTTAATGTGAAATATAAAAACCATAATTTAAGTTGGTGTTTGAAATTAGGCTTTGTATTGTATTTTTCTTATATATATTGAAAACATTTTTATAATAGTTATTGGAAAATATGTTAGTAAAAATCAAATTTTGAATATATGTTTATTTTTGAATGATTTTTTTTGACATAAATTAATTTTAAATTATTATTTTGATTTGAATATATATATCAAGTAACATAGACCCATTACTTTTTAATATAATGTGATGGACTTCCAATTTTTTTAGTAGCATAAGCCCATTATTATTTTTTTTCTAACTTACTGCTATCCATGTTTCCAAACAATACTATTTTTTAACTACTATCCATAATGTGTATTTCAACTTTAATATTCTTTGAAAAGAAACCAAGTAAGTAGGCACCGAGTCATTTCTAATTTTCCTTTATATCATCATTGTCTAAATTTCTTTGGGAACTAAAAACCACAAACTTTATTAATAAATATTTGCTAAAAACTTGTCTATATGTTTATTTTTAGAATTTGAATATTTCCCCCACAAACAAAGCCAAATCCCTGAGATTCAGACCAAAAATGAGAGGTGGATGTCAGAATATTCAGAGCAGAGGAAGAGAAAATAAAAATAAAAGATGCGGCTACTGGTTGGAATATCCTTCAGCATCTCTAACCGCACCTTTCAATATTCTCTTTTTTCTTTTAACTTCTAATATTTTTTTTCGATTTTAAAAAGCATCTTCTTCTCCCTCCCTCCTTCCTCATCAATCATCATCATTCACCATTCTCCCTTCTCTTCTTTGCTTCGCATCTCAACCAAACTTCTCTCTATTTCTCCGCACAATAATATATTAGAGATAGAGAGATACAGATTTGTATAATATATACATATATATAGTGTAAGCGTTACAAACGAACAACTAAACATGAATTCTCGTCGATCGTTAACGTCCGCTACGGCGGCGACTATGAGTTTTCTATTGTATATCTGCACCACCGTAGTCGTCACAAACGGTGAGCTTCAGAGATTTATCGAACCGGCAAAGAGCGACGGTTCCGTTAGTTTTATAACCATCGGAGATTGGGGTCGCCGTGGCGACTTCAACCAGTCTAAAGTCGCTTATCAGGTATGGGGCCCATCTCATTACCGTAACTGAACTACTTCTTGTAACTTCCGTCATACATAATAACATTTGTCTTTTTTCATTCATTAAATATTCTAAAATTAATTTTATTACACAGATGGGAAGAGTTGGAGAAAAGATAGGTTTAGATTTCGTGGTGTCCACGGGAGATAACTTCTACGACAATGGATTGTTTAGTGAATACGATCCAAACTTCAAAGAGTCTTTCTCTAACATCTACACTGCTCCGAGTCTTCAGAAACAGTGGTACAGTGGTAAGTATTCACAAACTCTTTCTTCTCATTTTTGTTTTCTAACCAATCTTGTATTAAACTGAAAAATAATAGAGACCCAAAATAATATCGATGCAGTCTTGGGGAACCATGATTATAGAGGTGACTCAGAGGCTCAGCTAAGCTCTGTTCTCAGAGAAATCGACAGACGTTGGATCTGTCTCCGATCATTCGTAGTCGACGCTGAGTTAGTCGAGATCTTCTTCGTTGACACAACTCCCTTCGTTAAAGAATACTACACAGAAGAAGACGGTCACACGTACGACTGGCGTGCGGTCCCATCTCGCAACTCTTACGTCAAGTCTCTCCTCCGTGACCTCCAAGCTTCCTTAAAAAGATCCAAGGCCACGTGGAAGATCGTCGTTGGTCACCACGCCATGAGAAGCATTGGTCACCATGGAGACACCAAAGAGCTAATCGAGGAGCTTCTTCCGGTTATGAAAGAGTACGGTGTTGATCTTTATATGAACGGACACGACCATTGTCTTGAACATATCAGTGACGAAGACAGTCCTATTCAGTTTCTGACTAGCGGTGCTGGCTCCAAGGCTTGGAGAGGAGATGTTGACCCGACGACCAACAATCCCAAGTCTGTGAGATTTTACTACGATGGTCAAGGGTTCATGTCTGCTAGATTCACTCACACAGATGCGGAGATTGTCTTCTACAATGTATTTGGTGAAGTTTTGCACAAATGGGTTACTTCTAAACAGCTTCTTCTTTCCTCTGTTTGATTCAAAGGCCTAATAAATTGGGTTTCTTTGTAATTTTTGTAACATATATTTAAGATAAGTTTAGCATCCATAATCACTCTTTAGCTCCATCGGTTTCATATTAAATATTTTAGAGTAAAATTGCATTACAAAATAAATTTATTTTAGAATTTTAATGCAAAATTTATTAATTTTATATATGCTATATAACTCTTTATATTTTCTAGATTATTTTTTATTAGTTAAAACATAGTTAAATGTATGATTAATGCTGTCTTTATTTAGAAAATATTCAAATTTGAATATATTTTTAATCTATATGAACAAATTTAATACAACAACTAAACTGAAATGGAGATGCAAAAATTTAATACAACAACTAAACTGAAATGTGAACAACTAAACTGAAATGGAGAGAGTAACATATTCCCACTCAGCATATTATATAAATGTAATGATTCCCTTAATAGGTATCTTTCTTAATGTTACATAAGCTAGTCATATCCATTACAAGAGTACATACCACATTTTTTCAGTTCAATACAAAGTGGTACCTTGCATCTACATGGCTCTCAACGTCCCAAAGAAACGAACCGAAAGTCACAGCCTCCAAGACAAGCCTCTTCATTCCACCAAAGCTGATCTTAATCTGCTCGTCCTTGGAAGAATCAACCGTGCCTTCAGGAGTAATCACAATCTCAGGCTTACCAAACAACGCCTCCGTATGCTTCTCAATGATCCCAACCGCTTCTCTCGATCTTATAGTAGCGTACCTCTGAAGCGTCTCGCTATCAAACGACATCACGTACGTCCTTAACCTGGACGGTTTAATCTCACTACCAAACCCTTTAGCACTAACACCACCCGCAAACGAACCGACCTCCGGGTGAGACGACACAGCTTTAAAAGTCACGTTCTCCGGCTGCTCAACGCTTGTTTTGCTTTCATCCAACCCGCCTGAAAGAAGCTTCATCGACTTCTCGAGCTGAAACCTCTGGTCCACCCGCTTCAAGAAGTATCCGTACATGACGGAGGCAGCGTAGACTTGACCGACTCTGAGTTTGCTTATCTGTGCGACGGAAGCCAGGTCGCCCATTCTGGGACCGAGGATTAAGGCTAAATGGTTGTGGATCATCTCGTACATCTCGGAGGAGTGAAGCTTCTCGAGTTTCTCTACTTTGGTAGGCCAAGTATCAACGCGACCAGATGGGTCTGATGATGATGGGGTGATCGATGGTACAAGTGATACGTTAGCTTCCATGAACTTTTGAACCACTAATGCGTAAAGAATCTCTTCCAGTGTCTTTCGTCTCTCGTTTTCCTTCAACTCAGCGATTCTCCTACACAAACAAAAAAAAAGAATCAAACTCATATTCAAACTCCAATCAGTTGCGTCTCTTAGCTCCACGTATGCTTTTGTATAGATAGAAGCTTAAACACTAACTAGTGGACCAACCAAACTGTTAGACATTAAATTGTCGAAACAAACATTAATCAAAACGTCTCTATCACTTATTACTTCAAGGCTACAAGATCAAGATCAAGAGTGAAGGGTATAAACCTGTAGAGAACGATGTCGGTTCCAGGTACGGACGAAGCATCTTTGTTCTGTCCCTCGGAGTCACGATCAGTTTGGAGCTGCTCAAGCTGCTGCTCAACAGCGGCAGGGACGAGATGAGGATGAGTCACCAGAATCTGAGAAAGAAACTGACCAGCAGGAGACTCCAGCTGAAGCGGCGCGATTGGTTTAGCAGCAGAGGAGGAAGCATCATCATTAGATGCTGAAGCTTTTACCACAAAGCTTCTCCGAGCTGTTGAGCTTTGCAACGGTCTCGAGAATCTAGCAAACGCGTTTTGCTGCAAACATATAAAAAAAAACTAATTAAAATTCTCCATTTTCGTATGAAAGTTTCGATTTTTTTTTGGCCACTAAACACAAATCGAATTTTTGATTATTTGATTAGGTGAATCGTATGATCGAGAGGAAAAGATTGGAGACGTACCCTGAAACGAAGTTGACGTCCAGGACCAGAACGCGTGAACCCAGGGCCACTGGCCGTGAGGAACATAGATCCAGCACCGTTGTCGGAAGCTTTACGCGGTAAGACGGAAGATCGGATCAAACTCGCGGTCGCGGCGGCGTCCATGTCTTATTTTCGAGAGTTGAAACACAAACTTTTGGTCGGAGAGAAGAGATAAGAATAAACTCTAGAAAGAGATCAACGATACAGCAGGTAGGTAGAGAAAGTTCGAGGATGGCGAGCTAATCTATATTTTAGTTGGATTTAGACTTTTTTTTGGTTTGGTTCTTTGACAATAATGCGAGTCTGATTCGATTATTTATATTATAAAAATGAAATACTTCAGGTTATTATTTTTATTTTTATTCTCTTGCATTTTTTTGTGACCATGAAAAAAAATTATACGATGTCGTGGTCATTGTATGTCCTTGGATGGACAATGCAGATATTCTCATAACAGTCCATCCATGTCAATTTTTTTTAACAAGATCTGGATAGTTCGAAAATTTTGTAGTTATTTAGAGCTCATAAGTTGAAGATGTCACAAGCTTGTTTTAAATTTGTGGGGGTGATTCGGTATAGTAATTTGGTCTAAGCTTGGACAATTTTTCTCACGTTTGGTAGACAATTCTAGAGGAGTATATTGATTTCAACTATAAACTTTTAACCTTTTTACTGGTCTTTAAGCCTCATTTCTAGGCAAACTAAACGAGAAGAGTCAAATAATGCAAAGGAAGCCAAACGATGAGAGCCACCAACTGGCTCCTGTGTCCATTTCCAATTTCCACTTACGTGTTGGATTACTCTTCACATTTTGTCTGATTAACTCTATGCAAACTTAACGAGAAAAAGATAGTCAAATTAACAAAGGAATGGAAACGATGAGAGCCACCCAACTAGCTCTTGTGAGTTGTGTCCATTCCCACTTACACGTGTTGGATTACTCCTCACGTTTTGTCTGATTGTGGCATATGGGCTATATTGGGTCCACTAGTCCATTAGATATTCTATCTGGGCCCATAAACTCTGCCACCACAACCTTGAGCTCAGCTCACGTTGGATTCCGTTACGTGTTCGCAACGTACGCAGATCTTTATTCGGCGCATTCAACGAAGTCTCTATCCATCTTTCTTCTTAAGTTTTATCCACTCGGTTGATGAAAGAAAAGGGAATAATATACAGAAATGAATCGTTTATTACGTTAATTGCGAACAATTAAACTAGATTAATACGCCTTTCTATATCTTACGGAACATGGGATTACTACATTATTTGTCTCAATTAATTAATTAATTAACTTCAATTATTTCCACATGGGGAAAGAGAAGTTGGAACCGACCAATTATTATTAGAACACACTTCTCTTCCCACCTTTGTTCGATTTGATCTCCACTTTGGTCGCTTGTTATCTTCTTATACCTCTCTCGAATTCGTTTCTATCGTCTGTCAGAACTCATCGATGGCATCCATGAGTTCCGCCTTGACTCGCTTCTCCGGACTCTCTTCTAAAACCACCTTATCACCGGACTTCGATCACTCCTCTCGCCGGACTTTTCTACCTCCGAACAGAGTCGGTCTCAAGATCTCCTCTTCTTCTTCTTCCGAAACAGACTCCGAGCCTGATCTCAGCGTCACCGTAAACGGCCTGAAAATGCCGAATCCGTTCGTGATCGGGTCGGGTCCACCCGGTACCAACTACACCGTCATGAAGAGAGCCTTCGATGAAGGCTGGGGAGCCGTCATCGCCAAAACCGTAAGCTTTCGAATCTGTTTCTGCTTATCGTTGACTAGATATCAATTCTTGAACTGTAGTTTCAGAAGTAATCATTTTTAATCAGAGGATTGTGACTGGATGGTGTTTAGGTGTCACTAGATGCATCCAAAGTCATCAACGTAACACCTCGATACGCAAGGCTAAAGACCGGATCCAACGGCTCAGCCAAAACAGATGTGATCGGGTGGCAGAACATAGAACTCATCAGTGACCGACCTCTCGAAACCATGCTCAAAGAGTTTAAGCAGCTGAAACAAGAGTACCCTGACCGGATCCTCATCGCTTCCATCATGGAGGAATACAGCAAAACCGGCTGGGAAGAGCTCATTGACCGTGTTGAGCAAACCGGTGTTGTGAGTTTTTGAGTTTTCCCCCAACACACAGATTCTTAACTAATATGTTGAAGAGACTGATTCTGGATTGATTGTATTGTGTAGGATGCTTTAGAGATCAACTTCTCGTGTCCTCATGGTATGCCAGAGCGTAGAATGGGAGCAGCTGTGGGACAAGACTGTGCACTTCTGGAGGAGGTTTGCGGTTGGATTAATGCTAAAGCTACTGTTCCTGTTTGGGCTAAGATGACTCCTAATATCACTGACATTACTGAGGTGTGTCACTATACTTCTTTGCCTAGTAAATAGATTAGTCATTTTTTATCAACCATGTTCTGTTTTCTTATTTTCTTTTTTAAATAGCCGGCTAGGGTATCTCTAAAATCAGGATGTGAAGGGATTGCAGCCATCAATACAATCATGAGTGTGATGGGAATTGATCTGAAGACACTGCATCCTGAGCCATGTGTGGAAGGGTTAGTGTTTGCATTCTTATGATGTCAAAAGTTTAGCAATTCTTGTAATGGGTTGACTGAGAGTTTTGCTAATGTTGTTACTGTTATGTGCAGTTACTCAACTCCAGGAGGTTACTCTTATAAGGCTGTTCGCCCAATCGCGCTTGCGAAAGTTATGAACATTGCTCAGATGATGAAGTCTGAGTTTGGTGGGAAAGATTACTCGCTTTCCGGTATTGGAGGTGTTGAAACTGGATATGACGCAGCTGAGTTCATTCTGCTCGGATCAAATACTGTTCAGGTGACTAAACTCAACACTACCCTCACTTTTTTCTTTTAGACTCTACTCCCTGAGAAACTCAGTAATTGATTTTGGTTGGAAGGTATGTACCGGTGTGATGGTGCATGGCTATGGTCATGTGAAAACCCTATGCGCTGAGCTTCAAGATTTCATGAAACAACACAACTTCTCGACGATAGAAGACTTCAGAGGGTATGTGCAACTTATTTTTCTTATGTTTTTATTATTATTCTTGTTGTTGCTTACTTGCTTCCTTGCTCACTTGTTGTCATCTCGGGACAGGCATTCTCTTCAGTACTTTACAACACACACAGATTTAGTCAGGAGACAGAAAGAAGCTATTGAGCAGCGAAAAGCCGAGAGGAAAGGCTTGAAATCTGATAAAGATTGGACCGGTGATGGGTTCGTGAAGGAGACTGAAAGTATGGTTTCTAACTAATAGCCTGATGAAGTTATTGACCCAAATGTTTTATAAAGTTTGAAACTTTACTATCATTTTACATCATTTCTCAACTCTCACTTGGAAAAAAAAAAAAGAACACTAAGGTGTACTGTATCTTATTTTCTTCTCGTTGTGTATCACTTGTATAATGTATCCATTATCACCACTTCTTTTTTTCTTTCTAGCTGGTAGCAGTGAGATTGTTAAATTGGTCTGTTGGCAAAATATCTATACGAGTTTACGCTTTTAATTAGAACATTGACCTTTTGATCTAGTAGATGAGGTCTAATCAACAAAGCATAGAGTTTTGGAAAGTCCTAATGCTCATTCTTTTGGTTTTCATTTATATATAAAACTTTCATAGAAGTAGACCATTAAAAATACTAGGATAAATTGACACTTACATACATTACTAATTACTATTTGTTAAACTAGTTGATAGTTATATGTTTTGTCATCTCAACACAATTCTTGTGATTCCGCAAACGTATGTTGAATCAATTTAGTATGATATTGTTACATTTTCACCATTTGTAGATCTTTTAAGTCAATGTGTATTTACCTTCAAAATTTACACACTTAATATCATAGAAATAAACATTATCATAATTCTCACATGTATGGAAAAATTTATGTTATTAATGTGAAACCAATACTATATGTAGTTGGTCTTATGATATACAGCCCAATCATCTGAAGCTATTTTTTTTTTTTTTTCATCTGAAGCTATTTGGTGTCAACTTATCAAAATTATGTTTGTGAGAATATAAGGACTTAAATATTTAAAATGACCTCGTTCACAAACACATCAAGTGCCTCACACTCTGGATGGTCAAAAGGGTCCAAGCATTCTCTACCAATGCAATCCACAGGAAAAAAACATTACTTTACTATTGTGTATTAAGAGAATCTACTGAAAGTGTATCATGAGTGTACCCTTCAATGATCTCTGCTCTGCTAGAGTTTGTCAACATCTGCAAATGACAACCATTAGTGAAATCACCTCTTTTCAAAAATGTAGAATAAGGTTTTAGTAGAGTACCTCGTAAGCCTGGATTATACGACGGATCATAACATCAGAGCTGCTTCCTTCTCTGTTTACATCAGGATGGTACTGTTTCACCTTTACAAAGCTCAAAGTAAGTCAGCACAAAAAAAGAAAAGCAGAGATCTTTGATTCTTGGATTCATACTTTGGCGCGGAAAGCTGCCTTGAGCTCGAGAGATGAGCAGTTTGGCTCCACGCCGAGAATAGAGTATGGTGAAGAGCTGGAGAGTGGATCTTCTCTGTTTCTTCTCTCTCTGCAGCTGGGGATGAATCGTTGAGAAGTTGAGTTTCTTGAGTTGGAGAGGAAAGAGACTTTTGGAATCGAAGGAGATACACGGAAACATTCCATTGTGTTGTGTCTGTTGAGGATTCTATCGGTTTCCTACAAGCTTCAATGTAGCTCAAATCGCATTCTAATTGCAAGCAAATCAATCTTAGTGTGGAATCGAATCAAGCCAGAAAGTAAACGACACGAGAGTTTTTTGTTAATCCGGTGTTCACCGCACTCCTCCGATGTGGAGAAGCTGCTATACTCACCGGATAGAGAATTATGTCTCTCAACCTTTCCAATAGGTGAAACTGAGAAGAGTACAATCACCGGAGTTCTTCCTCTCTCTCGGTTACAATCACCACGAGATACAAATGGAATAAAGGAAGAAGATACAAGAAGCTGAGCCTAGATACACAGAGAATCCCCTTCTCTCTCTCACCAGCTCCAACACTCTGTCGCGAGCTCTCTCTCTCTCTCTGCCTCTCTCTCTCAGTCGCGAGCTCTCTCACTCAGCCTTGACTCTCTCACTCCGGATCGAGCTCTCGCTCACCGTCTTGAGCTTTCTCAGCTCTCTTCTCAGATTCTGTTACAGACCTTACGTCTCGTTACGTTGAAGATGACGATGGAGATCTGATGATAATCAGATATTTTCTAGGAAAAAAGTCTTATAATATGTTGGAAACCATCAGATATAATATGGTGGAAACCATCCAGTGTAGGGATGGACATTTTACCCGAAATCCAAAGTGGCACCCGAACCCGATCTGAAAAACCCGAACCGAAATCCGAACTGAAGTAGCAAAATATTCGAACGGGTATTGAATTAGGAGAGATTGGATATCCGAACCCGAACGGGTAATATCCGAACCCGAATGGATATCCGAAAATAACCGAACATATGATAATTAACCTTATATTTATAGTTTACATCTTTCATTTTATATAAAATATTTATATTGATACTACACATACTTTAAATTCATATGATATACATACAATTACGTAGAAGATGATTTGTTATTCGCTTAAAATGCATGTCAAACTTTTTATTTCAGCAATTAACAAAAAGTTACATCCAAAATTTAAAAACAATAACCAAATTAATGTCTTTTTAGTTTGAAAATGTTATGTCCAAATCTATTAACCATGCAATCTATTAAAAATAAAAAATAGTTAAGTGAAAAGTTATATATTTAAATACAAGAAATTTGAGAAATGAAAATTTTCATTTTTTTTTCTTCAAAATTTAAATATCCGAACCCGATCCGAAATAACCGAAACCGAACTTAAAATACCCGAACCCGACCCGAAGTACAGAAATACCCGAACGGGTTCTACACCTCTATACCGAAATACCCGAAAATCCGAAATACCCGATCCGAACCCGAACGGGTACCCGAACGCCCACCCCTAATCCAGTGTATGAGAACGTGTCAACAACTACACAAAATTTATGTTAATACATATCACATGCACAAAGGAAATAATAATATGGTAGCAACATAACAATCGGGTTTAATTGATTTTAAGCTAACTTAATAAGATCAATCCGTAATTTACTAAACTTAATAAACTTAATGATTTATTAAGTTTAATAAATTTAATTAATTTTGTAAATAAACTTAATAATTTATTAAACTTACTTAATAAACTTAATAAATTTATTAAACTTATAAAAATTAAAAAAAATATTAAACTTATAAAAATTAATAAAATTATTAAACTTATAAAAATTAATAAAAATATTAAACTTATAAAAATTAATAAAATTATTAAACTTATAAAAATTAATAAATTTATTAAACTTATAAAAATTAATAAATTAATTAAACTTATAAAATTAATAAATTTATTAAACTTAATAAAATTAATATTAATAAACGTAATAATTTATTAATAAACTTATTAAACTTAATCATTTATTAATAAACTTAATCATTTCATAAATATATTAAATTTATTAATTTTAATAAATTTATTGAGTTTATTAAGTTTGATAAATTTATTAAGTTTATTAAGTTTAAGTTTATTAAGTTTATTAAATTATTAAGTTTATGAAATTTATTAAGTATAATAAATCATTAAGTTTATTAAGTTAAAGTTTATTAAATTACTAAGTTTATTAATAAAAGCAATTAAGTTTATTAAACATAATAAACCATTAAGTTTATTAAGTTTAAGTTTATTAAGTTTATTAAATTATTAAATTTATTAAGTTTAATAAATTTATTAAGTATAATAAATTATTAAGTTTATTAAATTACTAAGTTTATTAATAAAATCAATTAAGTTTATTAAACTTAATAAATCATTAAGTTTATTAAGTTTAGTAAATTACGGATTGATCCCATTAACTTAGCTTAAAATCAATTAAACCCGATTGTGATGTTGCCACCATATTATTATTTACTTCGTATATGTGACATATATTAACATAAACTTCGTGTAGTTGTTGACACGTTCTCATACACTGGATGGTTTCCACCATATTAGTGTAAACTTAGAGTAGCTAGGAAACTTTTTTCCTCTTTTCTACTACCCTTGGCCAAAGACTCTTTTGACCTTGCTTGATATAACCAAAGACTCAGACTCACGTGCTTTGCTCATGACAACTTAAAATTTGAGTGAAACCTTATCCTTGGCTTAGAGACTGAGAAGATAAGATGACCTAAGTCTGGCCCTATATAAAACTGGTCATTGTAAATGTAGTTGAACATCTTTTAAGACAGTAGACAAAACCTAATTTGTAAAAATATTTAGACTATCACGCTTTCCTCTTCGTCGCTTTCCATTTCCACTCTCTCCTCTCTCAAGCTGTTTGCCACTCTTTCCTGGCTCTCCTCTCTCAAGCCCGTTTCCACTCTCTCCTTTCTCAAGCCGTTTGCCACTCTTTCCTCTCTCAAGTCCGTTTCCACTCTCTCCTATCTCAAGCCGTTTGCCACTCTTTCCTCTCTCTCTCCTTGACACTTACATACATTACTAATTACTACTCAACACAATTCTTGTGACTCCGCAAACGTATGTTGAATCAATTTAGTATGATATTGTTACATTTTCACCATTTCTAAATCTTTTAAGTCAATGTGTATTTACCTTCAAAATTTACACACTTGATATCATAGAAATAAACATTATCATATTCTCACATGTATGGAGAAATTTATGTTATTAATGTGAAACAAATACTATATGTAGTTGGTCTTATGATATACAGCCCAATCATCTGAAGCTATTTGGTGTCAACTTATCAAAATTATGTTTGTGAGAATATAAGGACTTAAATATTTAAAATGTATAAATTGGATAAAACGAAAATCACTTAAAACTTAAAAGATATCAGTGTCAATGAAGAACTATCAAATTTTTTATGTATATATATCTAAGATTTTCAATGAAAACGTAATGAGAACAATTTTTTTTTTTTGCGGATGCTCAGCTGAATTAGTGCAATATTTGGTCACCAATATAAGCTTTACGCAAACTTCTTAACGAATTATTTTTATTCTTCTTATAAACTCACTATATATTATTTAAATATTATATATAATTTATAAATGTAAATCACATCAGACTAGTTACAAGAATTCTACTATCTATTCCGGGTTGGTTCATTACACTACCGTGTTGGTTAAGAGTCAGTTTTTACAAACACTATTTGTAAAGGTTTAGCTCATCCGAGCAGAATCATTCAAATACAAATTTTTCTCAAATCCTAAATGTCTCAAGCACCATCATCATCTTCAACATCCATCAATGAATCTCTGCTCTTAGAAAGAAATCTTCTTCCTCAATAGTTCTTTCCTAGACCTTGATTTACCAATCATTGGATTCGCAGAGAATCTTTAGGTTGAATTAATTATCTATTCCAAATATCTTGGCTCATTGAGGTTCGTGAGGATTTTTACACTACGCCATGCATGCTTTGTGAATCAACTTTACATCTTATAATGATGACATGATGTAATTTTTCTCAGTTACGTAACTATTTTCCTTACTTGATGTGATCATTGTTAAACTTTACATAAGAATTTGCATATTTGTTTGCTTTTCAGATTTTTTTTACAATAATTCATGGATAATATAATAGTTGTTATCTTAAAAAAATATTTTAGAACGAAAACATATATTAATAACAAGAATGTTTGTAACAAATTTTCTCCGTCGGAATTCGACTGCTTTCTTGTAGTGTAAGTCTGCGTTAAGGAATTTTGATATGAATTTAATTAACTCGCTGTCTTTGTAAATGTTCATGTTTCCAGGGCAATTCCATTGTGGAGGTCACAGTTTCTGTTGGAAAGTTTTACAAAGTAAAAACTTTGGCTCGATCTGGAGTATATGTTAATTCTAGGGGTTATACCGAAAGATCAATTTTCATGAATTATATTTATCTATTCCCCTGAATTAATTAATTCAAGATATTTAATATTTCATCCGTTTAATATTATTAAGTATCATTAATATTTTTGTTACAAAATAAGTATTATTTTAGAATTTCAATACAACAATTATTAATTTTATATGTATATGATTCTTTATCTTTTCAATTTATTTTATATTGGTTGAAATATGGTTAACTGTATAGGTAATGATGTTTTTATTGAGAAAATATACAAAATTAAATGTTTTCTTAATTTATGTGTACAAATATAAAATGACAATTAAAATGAAACGTAAAAAATATCTTTTCATACCAACTGTAATTTGCATATATTATAAATTTTCTTGCACAAGCATGGGCAGACCAAGGGAAACATAGAGATATCACTCATTCAAGAAAACAGCACATATGAACGTCACAGGTAACTTAACAATTTATATTCTGTAGTTCCCGATGTATTAACTCACCCCAAAAAAAGGTTTATTTGCTAAGTAACAGGAAAAAAGGAAAATTAGGATCTAGGAGATAGAGTAGAGAGATAGGAAGAGAAAGTATGAGAAAGAGAGAGGAGTTTTAGTTAGTTAGTGTATTTATGTTTTTTTTTATTGTACTCTATCCGTTTTATTAAAATAGAATTTTTAGAAAAAAATGTTTGTTTCACAAAAATGTATTTTTATGTGTTTTCTATAAAAAAAAAAGTTGTAAACTTCAATAAAATTAATTGATTTTATTGAATTACTATTGGTTAAAAGTTATTGAAAATTGAAAATTACAGAAAATGATACATTTATTATAGTAGTTTAATGTATTTTCTTAATATGTGTGGAAATACTAAAAAGTCTATATTTATAGAACGGAAAGAATGTATAGGATGCAATTTGCCAAAAAAAAATTGGTTGAATGTTTATTAGTACATGATATATAAATGGGATTGCTACTTTATTTGAAGCCATTATAAAGATTATAGATTTCATTACAAAGATGATGTTTTCTATAGAAAAGTAAAGTGAATCTAAAAATCTATAAAAACTTCTCTAGAAAATGTGTTTGGACTCAGAAAAAGTCATTCGGAGGGTGCCTCCTTATTTATACAAGAAAGAAATTAGGATTTTCTAGTCTCTTTTTTAAATTGACCTAGTTTATTGTCTCATAAACCTTATTCATAGAATTCGTAGAGATCAGTTTCATCTCTTTCTACGAACTATAGAGAATTTACTTTTGGAGATGGATTTTAAACTTCTCGGCAAAGGTCCATTAGACAATGAATTAATATCATGCCAAAAATAAGTGATAATAATAGCGTAGCCAATTTAGTTGTTGAACATGTCTTTGTTGTTTTGGATTTTTTGTTAATAAGATGTTGAGTACTATGAAGTGATCGATGAAAATATTTTTGAGCAGCTACTAAGCAGGATGTTTCGACATGATCAGTCATCAGTGAATGACACAAAAATGAAGGTTTCTTTCATGCATGTGTTTGAATTCCATTGGATTGAGTTTATTTGTAAATACTGATGTATAAAAATGACAACTTTTTTTTTTGTTACAGTACAACTAAAGGAGAAAAGTTTCTAGTTGTATACAAAAGATGTATCGATCTTATAGTTTCTCTGTACGATTCAATTATTGAGCTGCATGATTGAGTCCATGCAAGTTGGTTAAAAGGTCATGTCTATTTAGACACATCAGGTTAATGCGAAGAGCAAAACAGGGCGCAACAAAATGGGCTTTATGACAAATTGGAGGAAAACGTTACGTACGCAAAATACAAAAGTGTCCACGTCTTGATTCATCATATGATAATACTTTTATAGTCATTAGTGCAAAACTCATTTCATTTCGTATCTCACTAAACTACGTTTACGTGTTCATCAACAATTCTAATTTTACTGATTTACTCATAAACATATCCTCCAGTTATCCATAATCAGGTTTGTACTAAAAGACAAAAGATATGAAGAATATCAAGAAACTTCTTAGTTTTTGCGAATTGCACCCGTTTCATCATCCTACGATTCATAAAACTTAGCTACAACAAACTAAAAGACCTTCGTCTATCAATAGTGCAACCACTTTTTCTTCATGTAGTAACCACAGAAGAGAATTAGTTCCGTTTGATCATAAATAAACTCCTTTCGCCTGTTCATAATAATAAAGAAACGCTTAAAATAATAATTGTAATTATCTCTGTGTAAATGTCAGGAGAATCCTAACGGAATCGTTTATCTAATAAAATTAACTATTAAAAAAATCAAAAGATAATGTTGGCAGACAACAGTAAATAAAATCATGTAATTATTTGAAAATAAAAAATAAATTAAAAAAAACAAAAAAATAGGTCTATAAAATAAAAACACTCGTCAGGAGAGAAGCTGCATTGATCGTCTTCCCTTAGGCCAAGTCCAACCACACGGTAAAACAGCAAAAATAGTGCATTGATTTGATGTTTCCTCTCTCCAACCCAACGGTATATCAAACTGCATTTTAGTGTCATTTTCCTTTTTGCTACAGTGACACACCATATTTGGTGCAACACTGTAGCAGACGGCAAAAGTTTTTTTTTTGTTTTTTTTTTGTTAAAACTGTTTATTTATGTATTGTTTAATTATATTTGATTTGTATGATTAGTTTATAATTGAATGAATTTTTTTAAGTTATATCACCATTGTTTTGTTATATTTTAATTGTTATAAATATTAGGGTGTATAAAACAAATATAAAATTAAATTTTAAATACATAACAAAGTTTAATTCAAACATTTGTAGTTGGAATATTATAATATTTAGATCTAGTATGTTATAATTTAACTTTTGCTTGTGTGTTTAATTAATTAATATAACAGTATGTATTAATAATAATGTTATTATATAATGTAAATACACTTAAATATAATTATTATTTTAGTTACAATTTTAATATTAGTTAATATATTTTAGTCATAAAACTATTAATATTTATCAAAAATTATTAAAAATAAAAGAATTTGATTAATAATAAAATAATGAAGAATATTCCTTTTTAGTGTAACATTTGGTGTTGTGGTTGGAGACACAAAAACATTTAGTGCTAAAACTACACTAAAATAGTGTAATTTTGACACTAAAATGGTGTCATGGGTTGGAGATGCCCTTAGACAAACACTGATTGATTATCTTTCTCTTTTCTCTCGTGACGGCGCCATGTCTCTCCTCTCAGATCTCGTCAACCTCAACCTCTCTGACTCCACCGAGAAAATCATCGCCGAATACATATGGTTCGATCTCCCCTTCTCTCTCTTTCACGACGAGTGTCATTATTTTGGTTTCTTTCTATTAATACGATCGTAAAGTTTTCACCTTTCTTCATCTTGCTATTATTGATCTGTTATGGTTTTGAGAGTTTCTCTATGAACACGGTTCACTGAGTTTGACGTAGTATACATCATAAAGCATGTCTCTTTTTTGATATTTTCTTTCTTGTCGTCTTCTGGGTTTGTGAGTTTTCGTATGAACTTTAAATGAACAGGATCGGTGGATCTGGAATGGACATCAGAAGCAAAGCCAGGGTAATTAAATAAATACTCTGTTTCTTGATCCTCTGTTTTTTTATTTGGTTGATCTGATTTGTTTTGGATGATACAGACACTACCAGGACCAGTGAGCGATCCATCAAAGCTGCCTAAGTGGAACTACGACGGATCCAGCACCGGTCAAGCCGCCGGAGATGACAGTGAAGTCATTCTATAGTATGTTCTTTTATTATCTATATTTACATATAAAACATCAAGTAAATATGAAGTAAATAGTGTTGATCTTCGTTCTGTTTTGTTGATGAATCGATAGCCCTCAGGCGATATTCCGTGATCCGTTCAGGAAAGGCAACAACATTCTGGTAGGTTTAATTTTATATGATTAGAGCGTGACAATATTCATTTGTTACAAAATCAAATTTTAAGAAAATCATTGTTTATTGTTATCTATCTATGCAGGTGATGTGTGATGCTTACACGCCGGCAGGGAATCCAATTCCGACCAACAAGAGGCACAACGCTGCTAAGATCTTCAGCAACCCCAAAGTTGCCTCTGAGGAGCCTTGGTAAGCTCCTCTTCTTCTTCCTCTATTGATCTCTCTGTTAATCAGTTAATCATATACTAATACTCTTCTCTTCCCTTTGACTTAAAAAGGTATGGGATTGAGCAAGAATACACATTGATGCAGAAGGGTGTGAACTGGCCCATTGGTTGGCCTATCGGTGGCTTCCCTGGCCCACAGGGACCATACTACTGTGGTGTGGGAGCTGACAAAGCCATTGGTCGTGACATCGTGGATGCACACTACAAGGCCTGTATTTACGCAGGTATTGGCATCTCTGGTGTCAATGGAGAAGTCATGCCTGGTCAGTGGGAGTTCCAAGTCGGTCCTGTTGAGGGTATTAGTGCTGGTGACCAAGTCTGGGTCGCTAGATACCTTCTCGAGGTAAGACTAATCTGTACTTCACCGGTTATGTTCCCCATAAAATGCTTCAAACTTTGCTAACGGTTATCATCTTTCCGACAGAGGATCACTGAGATCTCTGGTGTGAATGTCAGCTTCGACCCTAAACCAGTCCCGGTTAGTGTCTCTAATCTCTAACCACACTCTTCTTGTGCAATAAGTTGTAACATTGTTGCGTTGGTTCAGGGTGATTGGAACGGAGCTGGAGCTCACTGCAACTACAGCACGAAGTCAATGAGGAACGACGGAGGATTAGCTGTGATTAAGAAAGCGATAGAGAAGCTTCAGGTGAAGCACAAGGAGCACATTGCTGCTTACGGTGAAGGCAACGAGCGTCGTCTCACGGGGAAGCACGAAACTGCAGACATCAACACGTTCTCTTGGGGAGTGGCGAACCGTGGGGCTTCGGTGAGAGTGGGGAGAGACACTGAGAAAGAAGGCAAAGGTTACTTCGAGGACAGAAGGCCAGCTTCTAACATGGATCCTTACGTTGTTACGTCCATGATCGCTGAAACCACCATCCTCGGTTAAACCACACACATTTAGTAATATTTGATTTTCTCCGGTTTGGTTTTATGATTTGAATACTGTTGTGCTTGTGATCGCGGTCTATTTCGGTTTCAATAATTCTTATGACGACATTTTGTGTTTTTTCTTCTTCTTAGTTTCGAATAATTAAATAAGGGTATTCATGCGGTGAAAAAAGTCAATCAGCGACTTTTGTGTTGTTGTTGTTTTGAAATGATAATAATAATAACAAAGTACGGCCTGGCACGTTGGAGGTTAATGAGCTTGTCGGGAGTAGTAAAGTAGGTGGATAAGATCTGGTGATTAATAATTATGAATCTATCTTAAAATTTAAGTGTTGAATATTCTTTACAACATTATGCAGGATGTGGCATGTTACTTACCTAATAATGTTGAATATTCTTTATCAACAATATTCATGATGTTGCATGTGACCTACTTGGGAATTTTTTAAAATATTTATAATTCCGAAGAGGTAGGGTGGTGGATTTTTAGGTGGGAACACATCGCTATGCTCGTCACGTGCACCGTACTGATAAAGTGTTCATTGAAATCCGTGACTAGCTACGGAGGAAAAGTCAAATCCAACTTTTATTTATTGACATGATAATTTATTATCTGAGTGGGACGTTCGTGACTACTCCACTGAGAAAAGTTGCGACGCATTTCTCTTAAGTTGGGAATAGTGGCCATTGCTAACCTAAAAAGGATGACGATGAAAAGTTGTATTAGCGTTTTCTTAAGTTTCGGCAAGTCATGAAACGCAAGTACACTGTTAGTACTTTTGTACCTCTGTGCGTTTTTGTATCACACTTTGATTCTTTTATTCTTTTGCCAACGTATCACGCTTTTGATTAGTGTAGCCATTTTGAACACGTTCCTTGTAAAGTTAGTAAATTACTAATCATGACGTCCAACCCACTTAATTTAGCTTTTTATAAAGTAATAGCAAAGTTATGATTTTATGTTGTCGACAAAACCTACGATGCCTGCGATTGGTGTTAAGTCGAAATGTAAATTAACAAATTTTTGAATTTTAATAAGCTAGCAACATGTTCTTAGATTTTAAAAAATTGATATCCAGAATAGTTTATTTTATTTTATTTTGAAGAAAGTAATATTCTATCCTTTTCAAATTATATGATGTTTTAGAAAACTATGTTGTTTCAAAATAAATGACGTTTTAAATTTTTAAGGTTATTTTAATTTTATTGGACATTATTCAATTAGTAAACTTTTAATGTCTTTTTTATAATTGGTTGATATTTTTTAAATTATATCTTTAAATATGATTTTTAGAAGAATATATATTTTTAATCTTTGTGCACTAAATCCAAAGATCATATAAAAATAAACAGGGGAGTGTTGTTATAAAAAGGAGAAGTAATATTGTTAGTGGTTCAACTAATAGATGCGTGCAATCATGCGTCCTGAGTTTCACGAAGCATATTCCGATTTAACTTCTCCACAGAGAAAAAGGCAGTTGTTCAAGAAAACTTGTTGGTTTTCTTGAATGGAAGTATTAGGTGTGGATGATGATGATACGTGAATCATATGATTCATGATTCATTTAACTTGGACTCCTTTTACATGAGCACACATGCCTCTGAGTATTTTATTCAGTTTTCATTCTCTGGTTGATATCTTTGCAGCTTTTTATTTTTACACTTTTTAACAAATAAGGTGCAAAGTCGATGTTGCTTGTATATTCTAAAAATTTTGTCCAAATAGTTTACATAATAATTCAGTACCAAACGATCAAATTATCTTCTTAACATTAATCATTTTTTAAAAAAAAATTCGGGTCAAATAATATGGTAACCGAACTACGTTGTAGAACTCGTAATCGACCAGATCAAGCAATAGAAGTACATATAAAGAAAACAAAGAACATAAAATTGATTATTTGCTGTTTTCATAGTAAATAAAATATTTTTTCTTATTTTTATTTCAACTTCAAAGAAAATAGTCAATAAATATAGTAAAATTATAAAGAAAAGTATATATAACTTATGTTTAAACACAGAATTAAATTTTTAATTTTATGTTCAAACATAAAATTATATTTGTTTTATCTGTTTTTTTAAATAAGCTTATGTGTGTTTTGGTAATGATATTATATTTATTATTTCCAGAATAAATATTTTACTATTGATAATATTTTCATTTCATTGTCTTGTAAACAAAAACCCAAAACTAAAAACCAAAATCTAAAATCACCAATCATGTTTTTCAAAAAACTAAAATCTACTGCAAAATCAAAAACCAAAATTTAAAATCCTAAAACCAAAAACTAAAAACCAAAAAAAAAAAAAAACTAGAAAACCAAACAAACAACCTGTATGGCTGTATATGTATTTTCAACAAACACAAATGAGCCGTTCGAATAATTCTGAGAAGGCCGTATATTGGGTATTTAAGCTATTCGGTCCAAAACATTAAAAATTAAACAGACGTCGTCGTTTTGAAACGAGTCTGAAGATTCTATCTAGGCCCAAGTTTTTGCCGTGTAGGTAGTAACCACTGAACAAAACAAAACCCCCACACGTTAAAACCCTCCCATCTGAAATTCTGGAACAAGCTCGAGGGAGATGAAATGTCTCGCTCTACTTTGATTCCATCTCTAAACCCAGCTCACAGCTTCCGTCTTCAGTTCCCGCTATCCAATCCTTCATTCTCTTCACCTCCCAGTTTTCTGCGTGTTCGGAGATGCGGAAATCGCCGCCGTGGGGTCACCATGTCCGCCGGAAAGGATCACTACAAAACTCTGAATGTCGCCCGCAACGCCACCTTGAAGGAGATCAAAAGCGCGTACAGGGCACTCGCTCGCAAGGTTACTCCTTCAGCTTCAACTCTTTTACTTTGTTTTATTTTATTTTTAATTGTTAGAGAGTTGTGATATGGGTGTAAAACAGTATCATCCGGACATGAACAAGAACCCTGGGGCTGAAGATAAGTTCAAACAGATTAGTGCTGCTTATGAGGTAACTAACCCCAAAGTCCTCTCCTTTTTTCCTTGTTTTTCATTCAAATCTGCTTCTTCTTCGTTTTTGCTTATTACAAAGTGGAAATGAAGCATCTTTTGTAGGTTTTATCTGATGAGGAGAAGAGATCCGCGTATGATCGCTTTGGCGAGGCTGGTTTAGATGGTAATTTCAATGCTTCACAGGATGCTTCTCAAGGAGTAAGTCAATCTCTTTGAAGAATTTTGATTGAAAAATGCCCTCTTTGATTCTTTTGTTTTTTTTTCTCATTCTTCAGGTGGACCCATTTGATTTGTATAGTGCATTCTTTGGAGGTGGTTCTGATGGATTCTTTGGGGATATGGGTGATTCTGGAGGCATGGGTTTTGATTTCATGAACAAGAGAAGCATGGACCTTGACATCCGGTAACAAATTCTTGTATGCAAGTTTGTTCACGAGCTATACTTACTTTCATAGTATTGTTTCCCCATGAAGTAGCATTTGATTACTGCATCCCTTCTGTGTTTGGTGATAGTTAGCTATAGGAAGTTCGAGATTCAGCTTATCCCTTTTGCTAAGCTCTTGTTGCGGCCTAGTCTGTTTTGCCCATTGTGTTTTTATTTCCTTGCCTCCTGACCTTTGGGAGTTTTTGTTTCTTTACTGATACTCGGGGAACGTGTGTATTAGGTATGATATGCGGTTGAGCTTTGAAGAGTCTGTTTTTGGAGTTAAACGTGAGATTGAGGTTTCTTATTTAGCAACGTGTGATGGCTGTGGAGGAACAGGTGCTAAATCTAGTAAGGACGTTAAACAGTGTAGCAACTGTGGTGGTAAAGGGCGTGTCATGGACACTCAGAGAACACCCTTTGGAATCATGTCTCAGGTAACTCGTTTACTATAACTGAAACTTTAATTTCCCTGGACTTGTGTTGTGCTATAGATAGATGATATAATAATGTGTGATATATATTTAGGTTTCCACTTGCTCAAAATGTGGTGGTGATGGGAGAATCATAACTGATAAGTGTAGAATGTGCAATGGCAACGGGAGACTACGGTCTAGTAAAAAGATGGATCTTGTTGTCCCTCCTGGTGTCAGCGACAGAGCCACAATGCGGATGCGAGGAGAAGGTAACGTGGACAAGAGAAGGTACTGGAGAATCTGCCTTTTACGTTTCCTGATATTTAGTGTTTTGGCACCTGTTCTGTTTCTCAGTATGGTTTTTTTCACTTCCATAGTGGACGAGCTGGAGATCTGTTCATCGTGCTTCAGGTTGCTGAGAAGCGTGGGATCCGGAGGGAAGGGCTTAATCTATACTCCAAGATCACCATAGATTTCACAGATGCAATACTTGGGACATTCACAAAGGTTATTTTAAACTCGTTTGTTACTTTGATGTTACTCGGTAATGAGAACCTTGTAGGTATGACATCTTTTTTTTTTTCAGGTAGAAACAGTTGAGGGAACAATGGATCTTCGGATTCCGCCTGGAACTCAGCCAGGTGACACTGTGAAATTATATAGGAAAGGAGTTCCAGACACGGACAGACCTTCTGTTCGAGGTGATCATTGCTTTGAAGTGAAGGTTTCGATCCCCAAAAACCTAAGGTTTGTGTCACTGTCACTTCCCTTGTATCCCTCTCTCTGTCATGCTTAATGCTTTGCTTGCTAAAATGTTGAAAACAATGTCAAACGGCAGCGAGAGGGAACGCAAGTTGGTAGAGGAATTCTCGTTGATTAGAAGATCTAGCAGTAGTACTGGTACAACACTTACTTGCACATAATTCAAATCTATTTTCAACCAAAATAAAAATAAAAACTTATAATCCTCATTTTGTAGAAACTTGTCAAGAGGAGCATAGATATGACTCAGAGTCCAGAGAAAAACCGTCTTTGTGGCAAAAAATGAAGAGTTTCATAAGGTAAACTCATGGAACCTTTCTCAGCAGTTGATCAAAGGACACAACATTGTCATTTTATCCATGAATCATGGTCTATATGTCGTGTTTTTATTGTAGACCAGAAGATTCAAGGACGAAGTTTGGGACAATGAGCTTGAACTCATCAGTGCCACTACAAAGAATTAAAGAGACAGGGACTTCGACTGTTTTCACGTTTTTGGCTCTGTGCGTTATAGCCTCGGCTGTTGCGTTTGTTCAGAAAAAGGGTAATCGCTTGAAAGAAAAGAAAGAAATCTAATTTCGTTAAAACCCTAGACCCAGATGGAGAACTTTGGTTCCAAGTAAACAGAGAGCTTTAACCAGATAAACATGATTCTGAAGGGCCATTCATTGCTATACAATGGCTGAACTTGTTTGTTGTAGAAAAACAAAAGAGATCTTGTATGTATGTTTTATCATTAATTTATGGTTAAAAGAGTTTTGATAAAACCAACAATGTGGTTTCCTCTAAGCAAATAATTCTAGTATTGAGATACCATATGAGCTCGTAGATATTTCATTTTATATTGTTGAGGTGAACCCTGCAAAGTTAGATAACAAGTTGGTGCAAGAATTAGATTTTAAGATAATTGTAGCCGTTCTCTTCCAAAGTGTAACGCTCAACCATTTCTGTCTTTTTTTTTCTAATCAGTGTGAGTCTGTAGCCATCGTGACTTTTTTTTAATTTGTTTTTTTCTTCTTTAGACAAATTAGCCTATATTTAAATCTAATATATTAATGGGACCCTATTGATTGGATCATTCAGAGTAGAGACAACGACATAATAGAGAATGTGTTTTTGGTAAAAATTATTAAATGCTGTAAATTATTGTTGTTGCCTTTTCTACATGTTAAGGTCCTACTTACCATACACACCCATGTTCTATTTTCCCTTTTACACATGCAATTTATTCTACAGACAAAATCAATTTATATACTTATATTATTCTTTTTTGAAAAAAATATTAATGAAGGAAAAACATAGAACTAAAGTGTATCTTGAGAAGAGGGCTCCACTTTACTCAGATGCAAGGAATTTCATGATGTTCTTAACACGCCTTTTAATTACTAATAACTTTTTTGGATTCCATTTCTCTTGTATATTAGTTTAATATCTGCCCCCCAACTATACTCATCCACTTGCTAATTTCTTTATGTTACACTTCATTTTTCACAAACATTTCTCTAATACAACAAAGATGACTAAAATATTAATAATTTCACAACATTTTTAGCAGTTTATGAAACTAGAGCATTTCCAGCAGTTTAGCAGTTTATGTATTTGAAAAAGGTGTTAAAAGACTAATGCAGGTTAGATAAAGACAAATACTGCTAAACATGTTACATAGGATACTCTACAATATGATCCATTGCAATCACATATTTTAAACCAAGCATAGAATGACATATGTCACTGTTTCATTAGAAATGTCGTTTTTGTCACATACCGAAGCTCTTTAAAATTAAATATTAAAAAGTTTTTAAAAAATGGGAAGAAAAAGAGGAGAGATTGACTGATAAGTGTTGACTACTCTTCACTTCACTCACAACCTTCCTTCTTCAGACAGAGCTTTCAAGGGTTTCTAATGGCTCCTCTCTCTCTCCTCCTCCACCTCTCGATTCTCCTCCTCTCTCTTCCTCCTCCCTCACTCCAAGACCTCGCCGCCGACAAATCCGCCCTCCTCTCCCTTCGCTCCTCCCTCGGCGGCCGCACATTCCTCTGGGACACCAAACAAACCTCTCCATGCAACTGGACCGGCGTCTCCTGCGACGCCGACCGCGTAACCGCCCTCCGCCTCCCCGGCGTCGCGCTCTCCGGCCAGATACCGGAGGGTATTTTCGGTAATTTAACAAATCTCCGCACCCTCAGCCTCCGTCTCAACGCCCTAACCGGAACGCTCCCGTTAGATCTCGGCAGCTGCTCAGACCTCCGGCGGCTTTACCTCCAGGGAAACAGATTCTCCGGCGAGATACCGGAGGTTTTATTCAGCCTCAGCAACCTCGTGAGGCTGGATCTTGGAGATAACGGTTTCTCCGGAGAGATCTCCTCAGGGTTCAAGAACCTCACGAGGCTAAAGACTCTTTACTTAGAGAATAACAAACTCTCTGGGCCTTTAGTGGATATGGGCTTGGGCTTGGATCAGTTTAATGTTTCTAACAACTTATTGAACGGATCTATACCCAAGAGTCTTGAGAGATTCGATTCTGATTCGTTCTTGGGGACTTCTCTTTGTGGGAAACCGCTTGGTGTTTGTAATAACGAAGGAACTGTGCCAAGTCAGCCTATTTCTGTCGGGAACATTCCAGGGAGTGATGGGAAGAGAGAAAAAGGGAAGCTTTCCGGTGGAGCGATAGCTGGGATAGTGATTGGATGTGTTGTTGCGTTCTTCGTGGTTGTTATGGTTCTGATGGCTCTCTTTGGGAAGAAGAAAGGGAGGGACGTGGACGTTGGAAGAACCATCAAGCAGCTTGATATCGAATCTCCCGGGGAGAAAGCGGCGGTGGAAGCAGCGACGGAGAGTGGATACGAGGCGGCTGCGGCTGTGACGGGGAACGCGGAAGTGAACGGTTCAGGGACGAGGAGGAAGTTAGTGTTCTTTGGGAACGCTACGAAGGTGTTCGAGCTGGAGGATCTGCTGAGAGCTTCTGCGGAGGTTTTGGGGAAGGGGACGTTCGGGACGGCGTATAAGGCGGTGCTTGACGCGGCGACGATGGTGGCTGTGAAGAGGCTGAAGGATGTGACGATGGCGGATAGAGAGTTCAAGGAGAAGATTGAGGTTGTTGGGGCGATGGATCATGAGAACTTGGTGCCGTTGAGAGCTTATTATTACAGTGGTGATGAGAAGCTGCTTGTGTATGACTTCATGCCTATGGGAAGCTTGTCTGCTCTCTTACACGGTAAAAGTTTATTTTATTTTATTATTATTCTTTTTTTGGTAGAAAAAGTTATGACTGAAAAATCATTTTAGAGTAACACGACTTATATTAAAAAAAAAACGAAACAGTTTTGTGAAGAATTTACACGGTAAAAGTTTTGTTAATGGTTATGTGAATAAATGGGGACAGTACTTAGCCTTGGATGTGTGTTCTAAGTTTCAAAGAATAGCTTTTGTTTGTGTTGTGCTTAACGTTATTGTTATGTTACAGGAAACAAAGGTGCAGGAAGGAGTCCACTAGACTGGGAAGTACGGTCACGTATCGCCCTTGGAGCTGCTCGTGGACTAGACTATCTTCATTCGCAAGATCCGTTAAGTTCTCATGGGAACGTCAAGTCTTCCAACATCCTCTTAACAAACTCCCACGATGCACGAGTCTCTGACTTCGGTTTGGCTCAGCTCGTCGGCTCTTCAACCGCAACCACAAACCGTGTTACCGGGTACCGTGCGCCGGAAGTAACTGATCCGAGGCGTGTTTCGCAGAAGGCGGATGTGTATAGCTTCGGTGTGGTGCTGCTAGAGCTGCTGACGGGGAAAGCGCCGTCTAACTCGGTGATGAATGAGGAAGGGATGGACTTGGCGAGGTGGGTGCATTCGGTGGGGAGAGAGGCGTGGAGGAGTGAGGTTTTCGACTCGGAGCTGATGAGTTTGGAGACGGTGGTGGAAGGAGAGATGGAGGAGATGCTGCAGCTGGGGATTGAGTGTACGGAGCCACACCCTGACAAGAGGCCAGGGATGGTGGAGGTTGTGAGGAGGATCCAGGAGTTGCGCCAATCGGGTTCGGATCAGGTTCTCTAGACCCATGGATGCAAGGAGGCTCGAGAGGTTCACTAGTGTGAACGATGGTATGAAACGCGGCGTTTGCTGGTGTCTTTATCTCTAAATGTGAAATGTTAGTTTAAGAATATGGCGGGGAATTAGAGTTGGGGTCGTTAATTTTTTTTTTTGTCAACTGGGGTCGTTAATTAGTTTCTTAATTTTGGTTTTCTTTTTTCTTTTTTCTCATGTGTGTGGACTGGGGCACTGATAATGATGAGTTCGTTGAGGTTGTAATTATTAGTGCTTTTAACTTTTAACTTTATTTCAGTATTGTTTCAGCCTTTTGTCAGTTTGATACCAATAGTATGCGAGCCCAAAAAGAACAAATAATTAGTAACTTTTATAATATGAAGTTATTAACCATTTCATGCTGAAAATGTTTTGAGCAGCTACGAATTATTATGTTTCTGTATGATGAAAGAATGAGACAATGTTTTTCTTTAACGTGTTTGATTGAATTCCATTTCACTGATTTTGTTTGTTAAGAGCATGTTTATCAGCAGCCCTTAAGCTGGTATCTTAGGTCTAGTTGCATTAAAAATAAAAGAAAAACATGAATTAAACTAAGTTCCGTCCCTTAATTAAGGGAGCGAAGGCACGTCCCTTACGAGCCACGTGTCTATTGTTCATTGGATTGAGGAGAAGTGGGTCTGTCGGTTTGGTCTCTTTTCTTTTTTTCCTTCTTTTTCTTTTCCTTCGCTCCTCTCTGCGTTCGTCGATTTCTCTTCTTCAAGGAGCTTCTCCTCAACGAAACGTCGGCGCTCCCGAAGGCTCTTGTCGATGATGGAAATCGGCGTCCCCTCTATCAGTTTCTGTCTTCGACCAAGAAAAACGACGAGATCTAAAACTCGTGGTGGCTGTCGGAGACGAAGGAGAACGGTGACTGTTTCAAGCGAATCGAAAGGTCAAACCTTTCTCTCTGCCAGACGAAACCCCCCGAGATTTTTTATAAAGGTAAAACCTTTGTATTTGATCTTTTGAATTGGATATAACCTTTGTATTTGCTCTGTTGAATTGGATAAACCGTTGTGTCAATTGGACAAAACCTTTCTATTTGCTCTGTTTTGATCTTTTCCTGTCTTTGTGTCTTTAGATTGGAAGAACAAGAGGCATGCTAAGGTTAAGGGAGGATGAAGAAACTACAGAGTGATGGTTTCTCGGGCACCGTTGCATTGTCTTGTGATAGTATCTCAAACACATACCAATTGTTAATCAAGGTAAAAGCTATAGTTGAAGTGAAGTGGTGAAAGCACCGTGATTTGATAAATGGTGAAAGGTTTGTGATTTTCAGAAGAAGAGTATAGTTGTTGTTGTTGTAGTCTTGTGTAGTCAGTCACGAGAGATGTAGTTGTTGTGTGTGTGTAGTCATGAGAAATGTATGTGTGTGTGTGTCACGAGAGATGTAGTTGTTGTGTGTGTGTTCTCGTTGTAGTCTTGTGTCACAAGACACCCTTTTAATTCACGAGACACACTTGTAATTCATAAACAAACTTTATAAATCAGATACCATTCTTCTCTTTCTCAAAATATTGAAGTCTCCATCCTCTTTCTTGTTTATCTCACATTCTTCATCTCCATTTTCTTAACTTGTGTTCTTATATACCATCATTAAGAAACAACCAATAAACCATTAAAATTGAGGGTCTCTTAACAAACTCTTTTATCTTAAATTTAATAGTTAAAAATTCACTAAGAACCACTTAAGGGTTTTACCAATAAACATGCTCTAACAATTTGTGTATAAAATGAGATTTTGTTACACTACTGAGAAAAAAGTAGCTTTTAGTTGTCATCATATATTGATATTTTGTCAAAATAATATTTGATTTTCTGTCTCTGTGATAAAATATACACCTCAGTTTTGCATTTTCATGAGCATTTTGGTTTGGCTTTAAAAAGGCTTGGCTTTGGCCAAATTGTAATAAGCATTATTACTTGGGACGCGAGTTTGGTTGTGGCTCATCTTTCCAGCCTTTAGATAGAAGATCATAGTTGATTGATGCCAACTGCGACAGGTTCTGCAAAACCATGAAACAAAGCAACTTACTTAGAGCGCTAAGTAAAAATGTACGAACATAGAACTCAAATCTTAAAATCAATAACTAAATAGCCTTTGTATACTCGGTACAAAACTGGCTCTTAACAGAGAAGTCATGTGATCAGTACCTTAAACGAGAAATTACTGAAAGAGTAATCTACAGGTATGCCAGACTCCGACTCTGCTTGTCCGTCGCTTTCTTCAACCTGTGTATCACCATTTTGATCCATTTTGGTGAAATTATTTACATTCGAAGAACATTAATGAAAGAGTAAGGAGGTTGAATTCAAAGAGTGGATCAGTGAATGTTACCTCTCCCTCTTCATGACCATTGCTCGAACAACCACTGCTGCCACTCAAGCTATCAGCATCACTATAATCTTGAACCTCACCCGATGGGAAAAATTGCTCATCAGATGTGTTCCACGAGTAGCGACTTCTGAAGTAACTAGTGTCGATTGCACTCTCTGAAGCTGGAACAAATGCAGCCTAAAGAAAACTAGTGTTAAACTTTGCATACGACATGAGGGTCCGTTTCTGCAAATCATATATCATCAAAAGAAAAAGATACAGCACCTTTTGCCTCGCTAGAGTGTCCCAGTTGATGTCCTTAAAGAAGATGTGCTGCTTGACCTGCGCCATGAACTTATTTTCAGTAAATACAGCAAACTGGAACAAGTCATTACAGAAAACGACATCAGTTTTTACCTCAGCAGCACCTCTAGCTCCAAGTCTCAGATGAGGATCTTCTGTTAAAAATCTAGAAAGAGAAGATGACATGACGTTACAAACAATAACATGTCTTTTATCTGTAGAGAAAAGATTCTATCTAGTATGGAAACACAGAGTTTGAGATCTTCTGTTAAAAATCTAGAAAGAGAAGATGACATGACGTTACAAACAATAACCTGTCTTTTATCTGTAGAGCAAAGATTCTATTTAGTATGGAAACACAGAGTTTGAATCAAACGTCCTTAGCATGTACATTAACTATGGACGTTAGCGAAACAGATAGTTACTCAATATAGTGAGCAGAAAAGAGTTGTTCATCGGTGTTTTCTATTGCACAACGGATGATTCTGGAAGCGACCAGTGTGAAGCGTATAATTAGAAAGGGAGAGAGAATATATTTTACCGGTCAATAATATCGTGGGCTTCAGCACTCATTTCTTCCGGGACATGAGGCCATGGTATGTTACGATTGAGAATATTGTCAAATATTTGCTACAACAAACCAAAGATAATGCAAATAAATGTTAAAAGCCAAAATGAGATGCAAGCTACTCCTTATAGAAACATAAATAATCATTTCATATGTAAGTTGCAGGAGTACAACAGCCTGTACAAAACCTAACACGGTACTCGGAGACCTTGAGAAACATATGTTCCGCACTCAAAGCATTAACAAGAAACAACATATGATTAGTCTCTCACCTGAGGTTGCTCAGCATTGAAAGGTGGAATTCCCACAATGAGTTCAAACAGAATGATTCCAACAGACCACCAATCCGCAGTTGCAGCTGAAAAATATTGCAAGTATATGTCAATTTTGTCAACTTGGCATGTGATAAACGGAACAGAAACATCTGAAACTCGGTAGTCCAGCTTTCTAACTACTAAACACATCAATATTATGCAGAAACAGATGTGTAGAGCGTATTTTTTTCCTGGCTCAATAACCAACCCAGCCGAATACCAAGCATTCTACTCAAAAAACCATTTTTGATTAGAAGATAAATATACAGCAAGATTAGAACGCACCATGTCCTGTCCCTAAAAGAATTTCTGGTGCTAAGTAGTCAGGAGTACCCACAGCAGACCGTTTCTTGCGCCTTTCAAGTTGATGCTCGGATGTGGGTAATTGTGATTCCTCCTCATCAAGTAGAGATATCCCAGGACCAGACAGATCATCCGTGCTGTTGATGAGACCAACTTTGGAGAGCCCAAAATCTGTCAACTGCTCAATACAGCGAAACAAACCACAAAAGACGCAGTGATTCTGAGAATTTATTGCTAAGACCAGAACACAATCTCCTAATCCTCAAATAACAAGACAACCAAAGTATTCCAAAAGATGGCCGAAGAGAGTTCTAACAATCGAAAAAATACCTTAATATGACCATCATGCGCAATCAACAAATTATCAGGCTTCAAATCACGGTGAACAACACCCTCAGAATGCAAATATTCCAAAGCAAGGACCTGAAAAGAAAATTGATCATGAAATCACTTTCTAGAACTTCTATGGCATGACTCAAAAATAAGCATGCAGAACTTACCACTTCGGCAATATACACACGGACAATATCTTCCTCTAAGCAACCCAAATTTCTCAACAAAGAATACAGGTCCCCTCCATTCAAATACTCCATCACCAGATACAGGTTGTCACGACACGTGAAAGAATAGAAGAAACGTACCTGCTCAAAAGAAGTTACGTTTAAAGATGTAGATCTATCCAAAGAATGTGCTTAAAGGTTAGACCTGCTCACCACAAAGGGATTGCGGACATTGATCAAAATATCACGTTCGGCTAGTATACTTTCAACAGCATTCTTTCGGATCATATCTGCCTTTTTCAGAACCTGAAGAGTATAACAGACATTACAACACAAGATTAGAGAAAATCCAACTAAAGATTTTGTCATCCACGTCATCCTAACTACAATATTTTTCACAAAAGAAAAGAGAACTAAGAGAGAGCAAACGCAAAATATATTTTACCTTGATTGCAAATAGATCTCCTGTTGTTCTCTTTTTAGCCAAAAAAACTCTCCCAAAAGCTCCCCGACTTATTGGTTTTATGATCTCAAAATCATCTATGGATGTGCGGTCGCGCGGGTGTACTGGACTGGTCCTCAAGCCTCGAACAACATCATCTTCTAAAGGAGCATCTTCATCAATTACAGTGCTTGATAAGTCAACCTTTTCATCATCCAGAAGCTCACAGATCTGCAGATATTTCTCCCTACATAATGAAGAAATCTATACTTTCAACACCTAATATTTCTGGAAATCACAAAACCTCTACAAATTATACATGAACGCAAAAAGAAGAGAGAGGGAGGGACTTAAAAGATATCTCATGCCAAAAATAACACAAGAAACTCACCGGATTAACTTTTCTATGCGAGTCCCAAAAGTTTCTACTGTAAGTGCATCAAACTTACTGCGGTCTATGACAACCCTCAGATCTCCAAGACAAGAAAGTAAAAATGGAATTGATTGTTCATCACCCGGGATGGCATCTGCTGCACATTTTGCTATGTCAGCAAGTTCGCTCATCTGCATCAAGAGTTTCTATCAGAGAAATATTTAATAACGAAAGAAAATTTATGAAGATGGAGCATAACCATCACAAACCTGTGGATATTCATCGTGATCATGGAAAGTACCCTTGCCTCCTAGAATCATTTCAATTGGATCAGGTCTAGGGGTTGGAATTGGGGATCTAGGAGTCATGCTACTGGCAGATGAAGTTGTCATGCCTTGATCAGACTTGGAACCAAAACGGGTTTTACATGACATTAAGGGTAAACCTCTCAGATCATCCATAAAAACTGAATTATCAGTCTCTGGGAGACAGTCAAGCATGTCTTCTGACCCTCTCCGCGACCAATCACTCAACCTTGGCGAGAGAACATCACACTCTTGAGTCAAATTTGAATTGGATACTTTCATACCATCTGGGCTTTCTCCAGCTGCTAGGCTATCCTTATGCCTGAAGGTCTCTGCTATCTTGTCTAGAGTTCCAGCAACTGCCATAAGCCGCTCATCAACACTCAGACCTTTCTGGTCATATTTATCAGCTAATGTACAAATTCTAGAGTGATCTTCAACATGGGTAGTGGGAACCTCCTCCTCACAGATACGGCACATTATTGAACTTTCTTCCGAAACAAGTGGCTGTTCCCCCCAGTAACCCCAAGATACATTGTGCCGATGCTTGGGGGAATGTTCATGAGAATCTTTTGCGGGAGGGCCGCTGAGAGTAGAGATAGCCTCATGTCGATTTCTAACCAGATTTGGAGGTTCAACTTTGTTATGATTCTGCTCTTCTAATGCTGGCGCTTCTTTCACAGTTTTCAGTACTGGAGTTGGAAGTTTCTTCCACGAAGACATTCTATCAATGTTTGCAGGAGATTCAGATTCTTTAAGAACATCATCTTCAGGAGGAGAGAGGGGAGGAACTGAGCGTACAACAACGTCCTCCTTCCATTGCAAACCACGCTGTTCCTGACTATAAGCTTTCTTGGTGGATGGTGGCATCTTTAAGACCTTTGCAGCACTTGAACTCCTTCCCGCCCCGCTGGGAGGTATTTTTTCTATAGAATGCAAAACTCTTGACTGACGTAGTTGTACAACTTGTTCCTCTTCTCCCCAACTTTCCTTATGAAACTGTAGCAATCTCGTACATCTGGTAAGTATAAAAAGCATCCGAGTATGAAGCTGTTTGAGAACGCCCTGAGGAAGCTCTTGACGTCTATCATCTAAATCTTGAACTATGCCTTCACACTGAAGCCAGAAATCTCCAGGAGTAGTCATAGCACAACTGCGAGCCAAAATCAGTAAGTCTTCAAATGTTTCTTCCCACTCAGGATGGCTTTCTGCATTTTTCTCAAGAATTCCCACCAGGTCCGCAGCAAATACCTTAAGGTCAGAGTTTACTTCTTCCTTTGCTTTATCAAATTTGGCCCGAATCAGAACCAATATTTCCTGGAAAAGACAGAGTATTAGCTTCTGCATACGGAAAAAAAAAACTCACACGGATTAATAGAGATCGGAGACTCTTCAATACCTCCACATTGTTCGACCTACGAGGCTTCCACAATGGAAAGGGCCGTACACCTTTAGAGTTCAGCTCATGAGAAAAGCTTTTGATGTCACCGGGAAACCTCTTCCGAGGAGCACTGGTCATACGAAGTAAGGCTTGATAACGTGGTGATTCTGACTCTTTGGGATTTTCCCACTCATACGAATTCTAGAAAAGATAAACATCAATGCAAAAAGATCACTTAAGCGTAATACACAGCACAACCAATAAAAAAATATATATATATATATGTGATGGAGAATGGGGTACCTCTGGGGTGCAGAAGTCTGAACTTTTAATAGGGCCAGAGCGGCCTGCGAAGTAGAACCATAAGAAAACTTAGTATAAGAACTGAAGAACCAACAGAAGACATACAATATCGAGATACTATTCAGAGTAAGACGTGCCAAAGGCAGTGATAAGGTCCAGTTATCAACACACACGGATGCTCATCCTTAAAACTAACATTTCTCTTACATCTTACAAGCGAACATTCTCATCGCATAAGACTCTTATCACATTACCATCATACAGAAAATTCTCAATACGTTTTTATGTATCTGAGGACATACCAACTCCCGATGAGGATGCAGCATTCTGCAATCGAGATCCTGAAGGCGGCAACGTAGGGCTGAGGCTCTTCGGCGGTCCTCCAGTATCAGGAGACATACTACTATCACGATCACTCGCTTGAGCGCGACTCATGTTCTCTTCAAACCTCAGCATCACACTCCCAGCTTCCTTCTTCTTATCCCCACTACCAAATCCAGACGAACCCGAACCCGAACCAGTATCAGTAGCCATCTTCGAGAGCTTACTCGTACACAGCAGAGGCGGAGTCTTCTCATCACTCCGAAAATTGAAAACACTCTCCCGAGGCAAAGGCCCCGATCTCGTCTTGATCCGGTTCAATCCCAGAGACGACGCCATGATCGGAGAAACAAACGCCGGTCCTCCTCCGTTCTTCTTCGCCTCGGAGCTGGGAGACAAGTTCGATTTCCCGATAGAGTGAGGAGACGGAACTTCTTTTCCCTTATTCTTCTTCAAACCGTCTTTAATCGACGACGCCTGCTTACAACCGAAGCCGCCGAGTGAGCTCGGGCTATGGATCGGGGATTCATCCTTGGAAGCGGATTTGGACTTCTTCTTGTCCGATGGATTAGGAGAGTTGGAGCCGACGGATCTGGGGCTGTTGGAGCTATCCGGGCTCGAGGATCCGGATTTTTTTGAGGAGAAGAAGAGTTTGTTCTTGAACACCATTCTCGATTCGAAAAACCTAATCAGGATACTAGGATCCAACTCAAAAGTTAGTGGTCATTTACACACTTGTAACTTCGAAAGAGAACTGTCTCTGTGTATATGATTCGATTCTGTGGAGATCTCAGAGGTTCAGAGGTGCGGAAGCGACGAGGAAGAAGAAGAAGAAGGAAGGCGTGACTGTAGTGGTAACCGTAGATTTAGAGTCCCCCCAAATGTTTTTTTTTTTTTGTATAATGACTAACACAGAAAAATAGGTCAACAAATGTCAAATTCTGACTTATCATTTGACTTTTGATTAAGATTTTAAACTGATAAAACTAAATTTTCATCTACAAAATCATTTTCCAACAGCACAAACCAGCTTTTTCATTTTTTTCAAATTCGAAAAATCAAAGACAAAAGAACAAATTCGAGAAATGAAAGACAAAGGAACTAAGTAAATAAAAAGTAAAACAAATCATCATGTTTATGTGATAGAATAAATTCCTCATGAGGAAAAGATCAGTGACAACTCATCCCGGAAAAGTGTTGTTAAAGGATGAAGTCATGGGTTCAAGACTCACCAAAAACCTAATTATGAAGTCAGAGAGAACTCATAATGAAACTGAAGCAACCTCGTACATCTAGTAAGTATGAAAAGCATCCGAGTGTGAAGCTGTTTGAGAATGCCAAGAGGAAGCTCTTGACGTCTATCATTCAAATCTCGAACTATCCCTTCACAACGAAGCCAGAAATCTCCAGGAGTAGTCATAGCACAATTTCGAGCCAAAATTAACAAGTCTTCAAGTGATTCCTCCCACTCAAAATGGCTTTCTGCATTTTTCTCAAGAACTTCCACCAAGTCCGCAGCAAATACCTTAAGGTCAGAGTTTACATCTTCCTTTGCTTTATCAAATTTTGCACGAATCAGAACCAATATTTCCTAGAAACGACAGACTATTAGATCCTGCATACAGCAAAACTCATAGAAGATTAATAAAAATAAGATATTCTAGAATACCTCCACATTGTTCGAAATATGAGGCTTCCATAATGGAAAGGGCTGTACACCTTTTGAGTTCAACTCATGAGAAAAACTTTTTATGTCACTAGGAAACCTCTTCCGAGGGCCAAATCGTCCGGAGCGGCCTGCGAAGTAAAATTTGAGAAATATGAAGTGAAGAATCAACATGCGACAAACATACCGTTTAATTCATAACAAGATGGTAAAAGGTGGTGATAATGCTCATCCTTAAAACAAGCATTTATATTATATCCTACAAGCGAACATGCTCATAACAGGAACGAGACGAGCATAAGTCTCCATCACAATATTACATAAAAGCTCTCAAAGAAAAAAAAGCTCTCAAAGCGTTTTTATGTCTTAGATGAATTAAATATAATGGATTGAGAATTTGAGACAATAACATCATATCTGACACTAACCAAATCAATATATTATTTGTTTCTGATGAGAACATACCGACAAAACCACCAGCGGGGATCGGGTCAGGGACAAGGGTTTCATCCTTGGGAGCAGCTTCAGGCATATTTGTGTCTGATTGTATCGGAGATTTGGAGCCAACAGAAATGGGACTATTGAAACTATTGTGGCTCGAAGATCCGGATGAGAAGAAGAGTTTGTTCTTGATTACCATTTTACAATTCTGCTAGTTCAGACCAATTTACGACACTACAATCTAACTGAAAATATATTATTAATGCCTAAAACAGAAAAAAATCAACCAAATATGGTTAAGACAGAATTTGGTTGTTTGACAAAAAAAAGACGCAGATTTCGGATTTGGCACAAGTTTTTCAATATTTTAATATAATTAATGAAAAATTCTCCTAGATGATGATGGGTTTAGATTTTGACTTTGATTAATTAATACTAGTATAAAACCTTTTTTTTAACAATCTAACTATATTAAAAGGACAATAAGGAGCCTCCTTAGGTGTGCCACGTAGTATCGGAAATTCAGACCAATCGGAAGACTTCTTTTTGCCATGTCATTCAGACCAGTTATTAATATGGGCTTGTGTATTTTTGTTAACGTCTAGAAATTTGTTATCCAGGGAGGCCCACTAAATTGATATGTTATTGATATAGATGGTTTACTGCACTGTTTCTTAAGTTGGTAAATAAACCAAATTATTGTCCCCTCGAAATCCAAGTCAAATTAAGGTTAACGAGATTTTGTTGAGAAAACGTATCACCACCTTCCTTTGCGACTGCGACCATAGGTTTTCCTCCTTGGTCTTCATTTGTTTGCCGGCTTACTGGTAACGCTTGAGCTTATTAGAGAATCCGGTTAACTTAGATTAGATTCTGGTTAAGTTTAATCATCGGTTTAGCTTCCCTTTACTAAACCGTATACAATGTATGTATAAATACAGCTCATGTACGTACATTGATAGATTGAGAAAGTATTTTTTACACTAATAACGACTTTCTTGTTATGGTATCAGAGCACATACTGAGCTTCCGCCATTGATTCTCGACCTTCGTCTTCTTCAAATCGATTCAAGGATGAGCGTTTCTGTTCGTGAGCTCACGATCGATCTCTGCCTTCATCTCCTTCTCGATTTGATAGAACTGGTATCGCGAATCGCCTTCGTCTTCTTGATTTTGTTGCTCGATTGAATCGTTCTGTGCTGGTGATTGATATCTTGAGCTGTTACTTGCTGATTCTTTGCCGTTTTGCGTTCTCATTGATCTTGATTGATTGTTTTGCCGTTTGCTTTCAACATCACTTGATTCAATGAGTTCCACGGGTCAGCAACAGTCCGTTCCAGATCCAGCTCGTTCGATTACTGATTTGTACGAGAATCCGTACTATCTCCACTCATCGGATCATGCTGATTTGATACATGTTTCCGATCGTTTGTCTTGCGGTTTGGAATTTCACTCGTGGCATCGTTCGATGAGGATGGCTTTGAATGTTTGCAATAAGCTTGGGTTTATTGATGGTAGATTCCGAAACCCTCTCCCAATCATCGTGATTCTGGATCTTGGTCAAGATGCAATGATATGGTGGTGACTTGGCTTATGAATTCTGTTTCCAAGAAGATTGGTCAAAGCTTATTGTTCATGTCTACTGCTGAATCCATATGGAAGAACTTGTTGACTCGCTTTAAGCAGGATGATGCTCCTCGGGTATATGAGATAGAACAGCGTCTGAGCACTATTCAACAAGGTTCGATGGATATCAGTACGTATTATACAGAACTTGTTACTCTGTGGGAAGAATATAAGAACTATGTGGAGATTCCGGTTTGTACTTGCGGCCGTTGTGAGTGTAATGCTGCTTTGCTATGGGAGAAGATGCAACAGAAGAGTCGTGTTATGAAATTTCTGATGGGTTTGAATGAAGCGTATGAGTCTACACGTCGTCATATTCTCATGTTGAGGCCTATTCCAGATATTGAGGATGTGTTTAACATGGTGGCACAGGATGAACGACAGAAGTCAATTAAACCATCTACACGAGTAGATAATGTTGCTTTTCAGAACACTGGTCCAATTGAGTCTGCAGTCAACGTTCAGGATCCTAGCTACTACACTGGTCCATTTGATAATCCAGCTTATGCTGCAGCATATCAAGGCAATCGCTTTTCTCAGAAGCCTGTCTGTACCCATTGCAAACGTCACGGCCACACTGTTCAGAAGTGTTATAAACTTCATGGTTATCCTCCCGGGCATAAACTACATCAGATGACTTCGTCGTCTTCACGTGGTCCACAACAACAGTCTACTCCTAAGCCTCAGTTTCCTCCACAGAGCCAGTTCCAACAGAATCAATCGACTAATGTGGCTAATGCTGTTGCTGCTCCTAATCCTTCTTTGGATCTAAATCAGTTTACTACGGATCAGGTTCAGAGCTTGCTAGCACAACTGATGGCTCAAACAAGAGTTGGTGATAAGCAGTCTTCTCAACAACCAACTGGTACTATTACTGAACACAGTTTCAAGGCGTCTACCTCTACTGCTGGTAAGGTTTCGATTGTGTTTCTTTCAACCAACCTTCGTTTTGACAATCACATTTTAACATTCCAACATCATTGCCTTTCGACTTTATATTCCATTTTACCATATGGTTGTTGGATTGTCGACAATGGTGCCACTAGTCATGTATGTTCTGACTTGAGTTTGTTTAGTGAAGTGTGTCATGTTTCAGGTGTAACAGTCTCTTTACCTAACGGCACTAGTGTTCCAATCAGTCACACGGGGACAGTGCATATTTCGGATACACTTACACTTCATAATGTTTTGCATGTTCAGAGTTTTAAGTTCAATTTGATGAGTGTCAGCTCTTTGCTTCAAAACCGTGATTTGTCTACTCATGTTTACTATGACTCTTGTTTCATACAGGACCATATTCGGGACTTGACGATTGGTAAAGGGTCACTTTTGCATGGTCTTTACATTTTGGAGCCTCAGTTACATGCTAAAACAAATTCTTTATGTGGATCTTTGGTTGATGGAACTCTGTGGCATCAACGTCTAGGACACCCTTCATTTACAAAACTGCATCACATTCCTGGTATCCCTTTATCGTCTAAAGTCAACACAACACCTTGTACTATCTGTCCTTTAGCTAAACAACGTAGTTTACCGTTTGTATCTGGTCCAAAGTTGTCTGTAAACCCATTTGATCTTATACATATAGACATATGGGGTCCTTTTTCGGTTGAGTCTATAGAAGGTTTCAAATATTTTCTTACAATAGTTGATGATTGTACTCGTGTTACTTGGTTGTATATGTTGAGGAATAAAAGTGATGTTAAAACAGTTTTCCCAACTTTTCTAACTCATGTAGAGACTCAATTCAAGACTATTGTTAAGAAAGTTAGAAGTGATAACGCACCTGAGTTGGCTTTCAAAGACCTCTTTCTTTCTAAGGGTATTATTCATCAATTCTCATGTGCTTATACACCACAACAGAACTCTATCGTTGAACGAAAACATCAACATTTGTTAAATGTTGCTCGTGCATTACTCTTTCAGTCTAACGTTCCTCTTGCATATTGGTCTGAATGTGTTCTTACTGCTTTCTTTTTGATCAATAGAACACCATCCTTGTTGCTTGATAAACTGTCTCCTTACGAAATACTTTTTAAGAAAGCTCAGGATTTTACTTTTTTACGATCGTTTGGTTGTCTTTGCTATGTTTCGACTTATCTTAAAGATCGTAACAAGTTTACTCCCCGTGCAAATCCATGTGTGTTCATTGGTTATGCAACTGGTTATAAAGGGTATAAGGTTCTTGATTTGCAAACCAATATTGTGAGTGTTTCTAGAAATGTCGTTTTCCATGAAACAACTTTTCCTTTTACAAATGTGAAATCATCTGAATTGCCTCTTGATTTGTTTGGTCCTACTATCTTACCTATGCCTATACCTGTTGCATTGGATGTTAGTTCTTCATCTGACTCTGTGCTGCATGACACACTGTCCTCGCATAATACATCGTCTGCTAGTGCCCCTTTAGCACAAGAGACTGTTGCAGCTGATGCAGTGCCGACTTCATTGATCAATACTCGGCCAAGACGTCATACTAAAACACCAGGTTGGCTTTCTGAATATCATTGCAACCTTCTTTTTAATCCTACTCCACTTAATCCTCATATTTCAGAAACCTTTGATACTGTCATTTCCTTTCCTTTGTCCTCTGTTCTCACTTATTCCAAACTTAATCCTCAATATGAAAATTTTACCCTTTCCTGCACAATCGAGACTGAGCCTCATACATTTAAAGAGGCTGTGCGACATGTGGTTTGGAATAATGCCATGGGTGTTGAGATTACTGCTTTGGAAACTAAGGAGACATGGATCATCGTGACGTTACCACCAGGGAAGCATGTCATTGGCTGTAAGTGGGTATTCACCATCAAATATAATCCTGATGGCACCATCTTGAAGTATAAAGCTCGCTTGGTTGCCAAAGGTTATACGCAGCAAGAGGAAATTGACTACATTGATACATTCTCTCCGGTGGCTAAACTTGCAAGTGTTAAGTTGATTTTGAGTTTGGCAGCTTGCTTTGGTTGGAAGTTAACGCAAATGGATGTTACCAACGCGTTCTTACATGGTGATCTTGACGAGGAGATCTACATGAGTTTACCACTTGGCTATACACCTTCAAATGGAGTTCCTCTACCTCCAAACCCGGTATGCAAATTGCGTAAGTCTTTGTATGGCCTAAAACAGGCATCGAGACAGTGGTATCATTGTTTTTCGAAGGTGGTTTTAGCTGCTGGATTTACTCAGTCTCTAGTGGATAACACTCTTTTTGTTCGGAAGACTTCGACCTCGTTCACAGCATTGTTGGTATATGTTGATGATATATTGATTGCATCCAACAATGATGAGGCTCTGAATGAACTGAAGACAGCGTTACATTTGGCTTTTGAGATCAAGGATATGGGCGCTCCTCGATTCTTTTTGGGTTTGGAGATTGCACGCAATTCAACTGGTATCTCTCTGTGTCAGAGGAAGTATGCATTGGACATTCTTTCTTCTACTGGAATGCTAGCGTGTAAGCCCGTCTCTGTTCCAATGGATCCTTCCGTGCATCTTCGTAAGGATACTGGTACTCTTCTTCCTTCTGTAAAGCCGTATCGTGAGTTGATTGGACGACTGTTATATCTCACAATCACAAGACCTGATATCACCTTTGCTGTGAACTATTTGAGTCAGTTCCTCTCTTGTCCCACAGACGTTCACTTACAGGCTGCACATCGGGTCTTGCGATATCTAAAGTCCAATCCAGGCCAGGGTTTATTTTACTCTGTTGATTCTGATATCTGCTTAAATACTTTTGCGGATGCTGACTGGGCTACTTGTCCAGACTCACGACGATCAATATCTGGTTTCTGTGTGTATCTTGGCAAATCATTGATCAACTGGAAGTCCAAGAAACAACAAACCGTGAGTAGAAGCAGCACTGAAGCAGAGTACAGGAGCATGGCACTTGCCACTTGTGAGTTGATATGGCTTCATCAGCTCCTGAAAGATTTAAAGATCACGGTCACTACCTCTGCGAAGTTGTTCTGCGATAACAAGTCCGCTATTCACATTGCTCACAATCCGGTGTTTCACGAACGCACGAAACATGTCGAGATAGATTGTCATACTATCCGTGATCAGATCAAGAATGGCTTCATGCGGCTCTTTCATGTCTCCACCAACAATCAGCATGCTGATATCTTGACAAAGGCGCTACACCCGGGTCCATTTCATTCACTACTTCGACGTTTCTCCATTTCAAACCTCTTCTCTCCTTCTTCGCCTTCGGTTTGAGGGGGGTGTATTAGAGAACCCGGTTAACTTAGATTAGATTCTGGTTAAGTTTAATCATCGGTTTAGCTTCCCTTTACTAAACCGTATACAATGTATGTATAAATACAGCTCATGTACGTACATTGATAGATTGAGAAAGTATTTTTTACACTAATAACGACTTTCTTGTTAGAGCTTTTATCCGATTGATTCTGTAACTCATGATAGTTATTGCATTTAAACACATCTACCCACTACTTTGTCTTCAATTCTTCATCTTCTTAATCAACTGATCTTAGTCCTATATAAATAGAGTCATCACGAGTTTCTCTCACAACCTCCTCTTCCTGTTCTAATTGTAACTTTTCATCTCACAAAAATACAAGGTTCTAAAAATGGTGTCGCCAGACTGTTGTCACTCTTGCTCTGTATTTCTGGAAGGCAAGAAATATCAAAAAAGAAGGGAAACTTATGGGTATCGACATGGTTTTGGTGGATGAAAAGGTACTTGATAATCCATTAAATTTGTAGAAGCTTATAGGTTGTGAAAAAAATAGTTTTCTTATGTTTTTCCAAAACTGAAAAATGTTTTAATGTTTACATTATGCTGGACCGCAGGCAACTCTGATTCAGGCTTCAATCAGAATTGAGTGCACCGACTCGACACGTTCTTGGCACCACAATTTACTAGGCTCTTTATGAGCTACATGGATTCGATGTTACTAGGAGTAACCACAATTTCAAGCTTGCAGAGACACCTGTTTCCATCCGATTCAACGACAAAACCAAATCACTGAGATTGCAGCAACACTCAACCCTTTCCCTTACGAGATCATCCGGTTGACCAGCTGCTCTCGCTTGCCATCACCAACACCGAGTTACCAGGTTTGTCTCCTACCCATTTTCCAACGCTGTCCTCTTGGTATTGCTGTAAAAATCTTTGTTCCCCCTGTCCTATGCAGATGTGGTTGGTGAAGTCAGGAGAAACAGCAGTAGAAAACAAAGAGACTAAGAAGAGGCAGAAAAGATGGAGAATAAACTCTGCAGCAAGGAGGGAGAAGATGGGGATGACTGAGGAATTGATAGTAACCGCTTCTATATTATTAACACAAACACAAAATTTTGTAAGCTCGATTTGCCACTCACTTTACTATGAAGGCTTTCTGATTCTCTCCAATTAAACTAATTGATGATCGCTAGCACGCTATGATGGATCATCCCATGATTCTCTGGTTTCTTCTTTCACCGCTTTGGCTGCATGCTTTAACAAAATCTGTTTTAACTTTCGTTAATCTTTTTTGTAATGCACGACTGTAATGATTATTAATTGGGCTTCTCTGGATTTAACTAAGAAAACACTGACATGAGCTGGACTGTACTGCTTTTTTTTAATAGAATGACATATTTAAAAAAAAAAACACAAACATTTTCTATTTAAACCATTGACGAGCATGATATTTTGCTTTATTAATAAGCGAAGTGAGGAAGTGAGGGTAGCTCTTGGGGAAAATGTTTGTGTTTTTGTTTTTCTTGAGTAAGAATTTGTGTAATAGTCTGTTATGACATATTTAAAAAAAAACACAAACACAAGGACCCACATTTTTTTTATCAACTTTAGAACAATTAAGTTATAAGACTTACAAATAGAAAACAACTTTGGATACGTAACACTGGTGTCCTGCAGAATTAATATTGTTATCGTTTTGAACAGCAACGAGAAGTGGAATTGAAAAATAAAGTTTAACACCAAATTTTGTGCCATGGTTGAAAATGCCCTTAGGCCATCTCCAACAAGACACCAAAATACCAAATTTGGTGTAATTTCATCTCCAACAACACACTAAAATTGACATCATTCCACCAAATTTAGTATAATGTGAATAGTGTTACACCAAATCACACCAAATCTTTAAAATACATATTTTAATATGTTTCATTTAAAAATATAGTTTAATTACTATCAAATTTATAATTAAATATAAATATATTGTATTATTTGTATTTTTTTCATATTTGGTGTAATAATATTCATCACATAAAATCTCTAAAATACATTTTAATATGTTTCATTTAATAATAGATCAATTACTATCAAATTTGTAATTAAACATAAATAATATTATTATTTGTATTTTTAGTTTATTTCACATAATTAAAATTAAATTTTTATTTTTTAATTTTATCTTCAAAATAAATCATTAAATAACTATTATTATTTATCACTTACAAATAGTAAAATATAAATCTAATCTAGATGTAACAAAATAATTATTTATCAATTACAAATATTAGAAATATAAAAATTTTAAAACTGAAAACATCAAATAATATATAGTATTACTTTTGGTGTAAGATTTGATGTCATTGTTGGAGATGATAAAAAAAACATCAAGTAATTTTAACACCAAATTTAGTGTTATTGTTGGAGATGCCCTTAGTAATGTTGTGTTTTCTTTTTTTTTGTTTTGGATTATGATACTTCTTATTTTTGTCTGATATACCTGCAAAATAGGTTTGTTTAGTTACAAAGAGAATTTGATTGAAAATTTATATTACTGGAGACAACATTAAGCAATATAAATTAAGTTTTTACATTTTAACATTTTGACAAAAAAAATTAAGTTTTTAACATTTTCAATAACCTTTCACACTAAATTATATGTTTAAAGATATGGTCTCTTTTTAACTATAAAGTAATATAGTAACACTGCTTTCACAATTATCACACTGAGAGATACCTTTAGAAACTACACATTTTTAAAACTTAATTTTGGTAAACTAATACAGTATTGGCTGAAGGTATAAGTCTCAATGTTTAAGTCTTCAAGAACGATGGCAAAGACACGAATGTGAAACAGATTAAGTTTGTATAATTTGTGTTTGATGGTCATCTAGCCAAAAATAAAATTTTAAAGATCAACAGAATAACAATAAGTCATGGTTAAACTTAGAGGAAATTAGATAAAGGTACAATATTATTTATATTTCATATTAATTCAACATAACTAAATGGATAATTTCATATAATTAACAATATATTTATTGTGGAAACAACGTCTAAAATAATTTTTTTTTAACATTCCAAATGAAATGAGCAAATGATAAAAAAATCAATATAACAAAATAAAAAAATATGTTAAGATTATATTTTTATTACAATAATTCATGATCAGGGACGGTCCATACCCAGTAGAGGCTCAATTACAATTTACAAAATGTGCTCCATTTAATTGAATATTTTAAAAACAAATTTTAAACCAAAAAAGGAACAAAATTTTTGAGCCCTAAGCAGTCGCCTACTCTGCTTGTGCCATGGACCGGATTTATTCATGTTATGTTATATATTATCAAATTTTGTTTTACTCAATTCATATTGCGCTCAAACATGTTCAAAATGGTGTAGTCTTAAACCGACATTCAAAAATACTTTAAATTCATGATTTAAATTTATAAAAGTGTTACTAAAAAACTTTTTTTCTCATACACTTATTTTATAATACAATTTTGATTCTTTATTCAAGACAGTATACAAACAACACAATAATTCCAAACTATCTACTAATCAATAGACACAATTTTTCAAAACATGTTATCCGCGCGTAGCGCAGAAAAAAAGGCTCTAGTACTGGTATACAACTAAAATTTCATTACCATCTACACATCATTTTCCAACACAACTGAATTTATCAACCGCTGAAAATTTAATTAAGCGCTCCATATTTGATCAAGTCCATTGGGCTTATATTATATTTTGATGGTTAGGGTCTCTTTGTTCATCTAACAAACATTGCTTTTTTTTAAAGGCTTCTAGCTCCATGGAATACTACGGCAAGGGGATTGAATACGATCGAGGCCGAAAAAGGCTCGGTAAGCAACCGTTTTTATAGAGGATTATGGGTACTTCTCAACGATTTGAGGCTGTGTGCTGCCAAACCTTAGTCCTTTAATTATGTGGCCTTTTATTTGACTCCTTGGCCTTTAACATTGCCATAGTTGTTCCCATGGAGGTGTAGGAGAAGGTGCGAGATTGCATGCATAAATATATTCCACCGTGATTGCATTGGTAGTAAATATGGCTTGAACACGTTTTTTTTATTGCAAATAGCAACAAGTATATTTAATTTCGATTATTGTTATATAGAACTAATGGATTTATGTTTGAAATAGTTAGCAATATCTGAGTTTACTAAAATAAGAAACTTGCCAAGCTAGAAACCTAATGAAAGTTACCATCTCTCCGAGTTAAGAACGATCATATTCAACGACCAAACCAGCAGCACTAACATAATTAAAGAAATATTCATTCTATCGGATGCATGTTCCATGTATTCAGTATCTCCCTATCGTTGGATGTTCAATGTGGAGCATAGCGTGAAAGATACGCTTATGGCATCTTTTGATATTATCTTCTCTCCGTAGGTTCACTTTTGATCTGATCCTATTATCTATATGGAATGTTGTGTTTTACAAAACTGCATCGTAGTACTTTCATATCAAATGAATATTTTATTTTGATATCAATATTGAGAAAATACATAATTAAAGGCTGGAGAAAATAACGTGTGCTACATTTCCCCAGAACGATGTTATCGTGAGCGAGATGGGCGAGTTGTTGTGTACTTGACCTGCTTTCCAACTTTCCATTTTTATAAAGCTTCTTACTGTATAAAACATTTCAAAACGTTACAATCTTACTAAATTAACAAGAATGTGACGCAGGAAATGGCGTAATTTCATCACCAGGACCACATGCATCTATAAACTACTCAGCAGCACGATGTCAACGAATCGTTTTAGTATTAAATTTACATTAAAAACATTTTCTTTTGGTTCCAATATTTACATTAATACAAGTATAGTTTAAGCAAAGTATATACTATTATTTAATCGCAAAATAATACAGTATATAACATTGTATATCATTGAAGTACACTGACAAGATTAATGATTTTAAAAGTGATATAATAATTGAATTGTGACATAATCACATGGGGTATTAAACTATTCGTACTAACTATACAATATAAAATACAGCCGATATATAGTTTTTTTTATTTTTGCAAAATAAAATTTAACATGCAAATGTTTTATCTTGGTCAAGAGAGAACGTGCACGAAAGTGCTAATATTAATTAGACATTTTTATTAAACAAAAGGGTTAGGAAATCCTTAAAACAACGAGTTTACAACTTACGTGCTTCATACGCGCGTGAGCCCACAGTTTCGCTTGTTTTAAATAAAAATAATAATTAAAACTGCCGCTTCGCATCTCGTGAATCATTCACGTTAAAAAATTGACTGGCAGCTAGTGACGCGCGTAAATAAAATAATGCACGTGCCGGACCGCCAAAAGAAACCCACACGCATAAATCCTATGTTACATGGAAACGGAAGCGGGTACGTGGAAGCGGAAGCGTAAGGAAGCGCAGAAGCGAGATTTTTTAAAATATTAGGAAGTGGGTACGTGTTGGAAGCGTATATCCACATATATATATATATATATATGTAATTTTTTTAAAAAAATTTGGACTAAAATTATATGATTTAATTTTGAAATAAAACATTTATTCATTTATAATAATTTTGAAATGATTTTATATTAAAACTGTAAAAATACTCATAAATTATGTTTACAAAAAATATTATATTAATTACTTTTAATACTTCATAAATAATTGACACAATATGTTTTAATATGTGCTATATCTTTAATAAAAAATCTCAATGCATAAAGATAATTTATAGTTTTTTTGATATTTATATATTTATAATTCAATATTCATTACTATTATTTATTTATTTTATATAGATTAAAACTATGGTTTTATATTTTATTGATATATATTGTATTTTTTTTTTTAAATGGAAGCGTGATTCCAAAACGGAATCATAATCTTCCAACAGGGTTTTTAAAGAGAATATTTTAGAAACGTTTTGGAAACGAGATTCCGCAAGCTTCCACAAGGTTCTGATTCCGATTCCGGTTCCGAAGCGGGAAGCGGACGTCCGAAAAGCTTCCGTGCAACGTAGCATAAATCGCACTGCACGATGATGCACGTGCTTTTTGACCGCCTATATCCGGTGACGTAACCGGACAAACCTGCAGCTGCCTTTTCCACCAATAGCGAAGGAGAAAAAGGAATCTTTTACCTTTATTTTGTTTTACTTTAATTAATTCAAAGAAAAAGGTTCAAAATATAATTAAATAGTGCTGTTCACATGTCTCTCATGCGCGATGGTTAAAAAGAGAAAACGCGGTCTGTGTTGTTAACACGTTTTTTCATTTTTTTCCAACTTACAAAAAGAAAATCCTCTCTTTTGCTCCATCTTCCAAGTTCCAGCGACGCTTTGATCGTTTATTTCAGGTAGATATTTGTTTGATTCCGGCGTTTTTCAATCGCTCGTGGTTTGAGATCGATTAACATGGAGAGAGATTTTCTCGGGCTGGGTTCGAAAAATTCGCCGATCACTGTGAAAGAGGAAACAAGCGAAAGCTCCAGAGATTCAGGTTAATATTTTTTTCCCTTGATTGATTTTCAATCTTATCGATTTTATTGTGATTCCTTGATCAGTTATTTCGTTAGGAGCTAGTACTAGGTTGATATTTTATTTTCTTGCAAAACCTGGTTTTGTGGTCTGGTCGGGAACTGGATTGTCAGTTTGTCTCTTGGAGGGAGAACATTTTCATTCGCTTTCTCGAGAAATCGAACCGTGGAGTTTTTTTTTTTGTTTTTCAGGACATTAGTAGTATTTTTTTTACAGAACCGGTTTAACCACATGTTCTTAGAACCAGAACTAATCTCTAGCTTGATTTTTTTTTTTTGAAGAGACTAATAATTGAGATAAAAGGTGTAATTAATTAATTAGTTTCTTTTTTAAAAACGAATACGTAAAATGTTGGAAAAGAGTAGTTGAATGGAGGGGTACACAAATAATATTAAAATAGAAACGTAGAAGATTAATTATACAAAGAAAGTTCGAGTTGGATTATTTTATATAGTTGATTAAATATTGATTAGTGTGTTGATTAAGTGAAAAATTAAAATACTAATTGAAGGTACAATGAGAATGAATATTTTTCTCACCACGAGGAATAAAAATTGTGTCCACTTTGTTTTTTTATAAGGCAAAAACGTGCTATTCCATAAAGGTAGTGCATCAACATGTGCTGTGGAGTTAAAGTTGAATCTCTCTTTAATTATCAATTTAAAATAATCATTTAAATACACTAGTTTTTGTACTAGACTTTGGATAATTTTTTTAATTAGACATGGTTTCTAAGGTGGTTTTGTTGCCTCGTTGAATTTGTAAACAGTATCAGTTTAAAAAAAATGATTAATTATAATTACAAATTTTTTAATTATAATTATATTGTCAACTGTATCAGATAATTATAGTATCAGATTCTTTTACTTGGTCTTTACTTTTGGATTTGGTGTTGAATTAATCATCTGTTGGTTATGTATGAACTTGAAGACATTTATAGTTTACAGTTACCACTCCATGTCTGACTTTAAAGTTTTATTTTTGCAGCTCCCAATAGAGGAATGAACTGGTCATTCTCAAAGAAAGGCTCTGCTGCTTCTTCTCAGTTTCTATCTTTCAGGCCATCTCAAGATGACAGACATAGAAAGCCTGGAAACTATCATCTCCCACACTCTGGTTCATTCATGCCATCATCAGTAGCAGATGTTTATGATTCTAACCGGAACACTCCATACAGTTCTGTACAGGTACTTTTCATTAAGACCTATGTTAACCCAATTATCAGGTTGATTGTGCATTATGGACCCATGTTTACCCTTTTACCTGTTAGGTAGTTTCTGTTGTGGTTCCACATTGATGAACACTTTTATTTGTAGTTTATGACAACTAGTTTCTAAATCTAGTCTTGGTTTTAATTCATTTGTGGTTTAAACTAAGCTTCTCATTTATGACTTGTTGCTTTCAGGGAGCCAGGATGTTCCCTAATTCCCATCAACAGCAAGAATCTATCACAGTTTCCATGGCCAGGCCGGGTCTCCAGTCTCATTATCCACCAGGAGGAAAAAGCTTCATGAGCAATGGCATAAACTCACAACCTTTTGTAGGAGTTCCTATCATGGCACCTCCAATCTCAGTCCTTCCTGCTCCAGGTTCCATTGTAGGGACAACTGATATTAGGTACACTCACTGCTTCTATCTATTTCTTTTTTTAGTCATAATATCATGTATTGTAGTGCTGACTCAAAACTTCTTCTTTTGCCAGATCTTCTTCCAAGCCATTAGGATCACCAGCTCAGTTGACCGTCTTTTATGCCGGTTCAGTTTGTGTTTATGATGACATATCTCCTGATAAGGTATCTTAGATCACTTTCTCCCATTTATGCGTCTCTTATCTTTTATGATACTCATTTGCTTAATAATATCATTCCTTCATCACAGGCCAAGGCGATAATGTTGCTAGCTGGAAACGGTTCCTCTATGCCTCAAGCCTTCTCACCACCTCAAACTCATCAACAGGTGGTCCATCATGCTCGTGCATCTGTTGATTCTTCAGCTATGCCTCCTAGCTTCATGCCTACAGTCTCTTATCTTAGCCCTGAAGCTGGAAGTAGCACAAATGTACTCGGAGCAAGAGGCTTTGCATCAACATACCATAACAACCAAACTAATGCATCTACTGTAAAGCCTCAAACAGGTAAAATCAAGTCTTACACCTGATGCTAAACTCGCCTACTTTATGGATGTAGCTTCAATGTTGTTCTGTTTTGTATGCAGTGGCTTTACCTCAGGCTCGCAAAGCATCTCTGGCTAGGTTTTTAGAGAAACGCAAAGAAAGGTACACACAACCGTTCTTTACCGAATAAAACTGATTAACTGTTTCTTGAAATAACTCTTTTCACTGTTGGTTGTTGCAGGGTCACAAGTGTATCGCCATATTGCTTGGACAAGAAGTCACCAACAGACTGTCGTACGCCAATATCTGAATGCATAAGTTCGTCATTCAGCTCTGCAACCTAAATCTCATTTGCAGTAATACATACTGCTTCAGACCACTCCAGGACCATGTTTTTATTTCGATGGTGAATTTTTCAGTTCTTTTTTTTTTTTTGTTCTGTTACAGAATTTTCCTTTTGCGCTGGCTACACTTGAGCTTCTTCTTAGCTTATATACTATAGTGTAACTCTTTCTTCTCTCGCTACATTGAGTTTCTTTGTAGCTAGCTTATACTGTAGTATAGTGTATACTTCAGTTATGTCATTTTGGTCGAATGGAACTATGAGAGCAAATTGAATTTGTACTTTTGAATTTTGTAGAAAATGTTCGTTTCTTCTCTTTAGATCAGAGATGCTAGTGTTGAATGCTCGCTCACACCAGGTTGTTCATATCAATCGATGTAATTGACCATGTATACTGCATACCTTCCTTTGATGCATTTTTCATGAAATGATGAGATTTTAGAAAGAAACATAGTGGTCGCCAAGAAGCAAAGTCAAAAAGTACACGATTTCATTCGAAACATATTTTTTTTGGATCAAACTCAAAAAAAAAAAAACATTTTATATTTACTTATTAATACATGCATTACTAATTAAAATATAATAATGATAAATTATTATTTATGTTTTCATTTGAATTTTTTAGGTATTATAATTTTACGTGAAAAATCATAATATAGATTTATAAAAAAACTCTATCGAACTGATATTTAATTTGAAACTAAAAAATGTATAAATTTATAGAGGTACAAGATTTATAAAAGTGATTGGATTAGTAGAGAAATCAGATTTTTGGTGTGTTGGTTAAATCAAGGAGAATACAAAACCGGTTCGACCGGGACATACCCGACCGGTTCTACCGACACGATACTCTCGAGGCACATCGAATCACTCTGTCCAACTCCACCTGCTAATCGCCACCGTACGATCGATCATAAGAAGCAGCTAAACTAATCATTCTCATAATCATAATCACTGCCGCTGCTCCAAGCTCTTCGTTCCGTTAAGGAGACGAACAATGATGGATGCGAATCAAGTAGCAGAGCTCCGAAGATTCATCGAGCAGCTGAAACTGAATCCTTCTCTCCTCCACGATCCTTCTCTGACTTTCTTCAAAGATTATCTCCGAAGGTCTTTCCTTTACTTCAAAGATTCACTTTTTCGTTACTCCATGACTTTTTCTAATCGATGTTTTTGTTGTCTCTCTCGTACAGTTTAGGAGCTCAAGTCCCTAAGATAGTGAAGACTGTAAGTTGTCTTTGTTGATTGATCAAAGTCCTCTTCTTGGCTTAACTACTGTATCTATATATTTATGTAAGTTCGTTTGTCTGAATGAATGTAGGAAAGAGATTATGAGGATACGGCTGAGACTAAACCCAGCTTCTCTCCTAGCTATGATGATGATGAAGTTACCGAGTCTGATGTTGATTTGGATGATTCTGATGTTGTTGAGCCAGACAATGAGCCTCCTCAACCGGTAAGCGGTGAAAGATTTGAGCTTTTGTTTTGTCTCTAATGCAAATCTTCCATGGTTGTTTGATTTTTGTTTCTTTAGATGGGAGATTCTACAGCTGAAGTGACGGATGAAGATAGGGATGCTGCTCAGTTAGAGAAGAGCAAAGCTATGGAGGCAATCTCTCAAGGTACTTTCACTCTTAACCTTTTTTTTTTTAGCTCATGGGCTTTCGTTAATGCTTTGATTGGTATCCAGGAAAGTTCGACGAAGGTATTGATTATCTAACAAAGGCCATCATGTTAAACCCCTCTTCAGCTATTCTCTACGCCACTAGAGGTGAGTGACTTTATTTTACTCTCTTTCCGACCAAAGGTGGGTGATATTCTGAATGTTTGTAGTTGTTGTTGTTCCGCAGCTACTGTGTTTCTAGCAGTCAAGAAGCCAAATGCTGCAGTCCGGGATGCGGACATGGCTTTACAGGTGAGCATTTACTTGAGTCGCATTAAACTTTGTTTAGTTTGTGCAGAAGATGAATTCGAAAAGCAAGTTTATGTCTTAATAGTTTTTTTTTATAGTTTTCTCCTATAACTAGCTGAAGCAGTTTAATTTGGTGTTTAGTTCAACCCTGATTCAGCTAAGGGGTACAAAGCAAGAGGTATGGCTAGGGCCATGTTAGGCCAATGGGAAGAAGCTGCGGCTGATCTTCATGTAGCGTCAAAATTAGATTACGATGAGGAGATTGGGTCGGCACTTAAGAAGGTAACTGTGGAAAGGAAACCTCTCTTACCTTTGTTGATATCACTGTACAAGCACAGCCTCATAGCCTCATAATGAAGTTTAGTAAAGCTTAAGGTTTTGTTAATGTATATACTTCACAGGTTGAGCCCAATGCAAAGAGAATCGAAGAACACCGCAGGAAATATCAACGTCTGAGGAAAGAAAAGGAGCTTCAAAGGGCTGAACGTGAGAGAAGAGAACAGCAAGAAGCCCAGGTCAGACCCACCCATAACCAAAACCATGATTAGTGATTCGTATATAATGCCAAAAAACACATCGGCTTTGTTATCTTCTCCTTGCGAGAGTAACAATATAACGTCTTTTTGACATTATCCACTTCATGTCATATCAAACATCTCATGCTCATTGATTTACTTCTACTTATTCTTGAATCCTATAAATGCAGGAGCGAGAAGCTTTGTCTGCACTTAAAGACGGTAAACATTCTATCCATCTCTTTCAGAGGTTCTCTACTTCATTATCTTACTGCAAATGAACTACTTATGTGTCGGAACATTTATCTGTAAGTCTTGTCCTAGTTAACTGTCTGCACTCAGTAAGATCAAAGCGCAATAAGTTCTAATTAGTCACTAATTCCAGATGATTAGGCCACTAACCAGCTTGCTTAAGATTGCTTAATGCTTACCCCGTTCCTCCAGTTTAATTAGCATTGGTTCCCTGATTAATCATATAAATCCAGACCAGAACCATAACATCCCAAGAAAAGAAAAATTTAGGGGAATAATTATTGGAAATCCTGGTGTATTTACACCTCAGTAGCGTTGTGTTTCTATTGGATACTGCTAGTTCCTCACGATTTTATATGCTGATCACAAGTATGAGACTCAGTGAGAAAAGCAATTTGCATTTATCTTGAATTTTCGTTATCCTTACAGACTTTGATTTGTAGCTGATGTAAAGCCAAAACATAATTTTATAAAAGCCAAATTTTTGTTTCTCATTTAATGATACAGGACAAGTGATTAGCATCCACTCTACGAGCGAGCTAGAAGGAAAGACAAAGGCTGCAAAGAAGGCATCGCGTCTGCTAATCATGTACTTCACAGCAACATGGTGTGGACCATGCCGTTACATGTCGCCTGTGTACACAAACCTGGCCACGCAACACCCGAAAGTCGTCTTCTTGAAAGTTGACATAGACGAGGCCAATGACGTGGCTGCTGCTTGGAACATAAGCAGCGTCCCGACCTTTTGCTTCATCAGAGATGGCAAACAGGTAGACAAAGTTGTGGGAGCTGATAAAGGTTCGCTTGAGAAGAAGATTGCACAGCACTCTTCTTCTAACTAATGGTATGGCTCGTTTCAGTCTTCTCCCATTGCTGAAGAGCTGATGGTGAATCTTTGCAACAAAACTGTTGTACCATAATTTTTAAGTATTTGTAACCATGTTTACATGTGTTTTCTTTTCCTTGGTGTTTCATTGGCATTGTGATGGTTCAGGGTTATGTTATGTGTCTCAAAATTAAAATGTCATATTTGAATAAAGAGCCGTGTTTCCTGTCTTCAGCGAAAGCTGATGAAGTGAAGAGTAAGGGGTGACTGGTGAGAAACTTAGGATGATGAACAATTTTTACTAATCAAATTTCAAACTCAGTAAAACTCTTGGTGAGATTGGTTCAGTCTCGGTTTAGCAAAAAGTTCTACTAATTTCTGATAGATTTGGGTTTTAGTTATATAAATGGGCTCAGCTTTAGGCCCAACACAAGAACCTTTAGCCTGTTATCTTCCGGATTTCAAGAACGAGAAGGTCAAATCCGATGGATGGGAATATGAGGCGGTTACCACCGTGGATGATCGCCGGCGCGTCATCCGGTGTAACAGCTACAAGCAATAGAACAGACGAGGGTGAAGTAAAACAGGAAGCAGAAGCTCCCAAGACCAAGAAGAAGCGTAAAACTCGAAGAGAGACAGATGACTCAGAGGAACCCAAAAAGGTGGAGATCAGGAGAAGAGGAAGAGTAGGTAGGAAAATCAAAGAAGAAGAGGCTAAGCCTAGTATTCGCGATGATGTTAAGAGTCCCGAGATTATTCAATCCGTGACTAGTCCAGAAGATGAGGAGGATCTCACGGTTGATGATTTGTTAAGCTTTGCTCAAGAGGTATGCCATAGTATATTACCAAGCCGGTTTTGCTATTAGTGAATTTGGTGTTTAATGTCCATTTATTTACTTCTGATTGAGTTCACAGTACGTCAAAGGTGAGGAAGAAGACCAGGCATTGTCAACATCTGAACCAATGGTGGTTGATGTCAATGATGGATCAAACATGAAAGCTTCTCGAGGAGAAACAAATGGAACCAGAGATCCAACATCAGATGACATGATCAGTTTGCTGTTGGGTCCTTTTTTCAATACTCGAAAATAATTAGAACTTGGATTGAATTAGAGAATTGTGTACATGTTTATTCTTTTTGAGATTTTGGTTTGATTTTCCGGTATATATGATAAGAAACAATACTAAAACTTGAAGTGCAGTAAAACAAAATCAGTTCGTAGGTACCTGCTCTGGAGCAGGGAAGAAGTGAATCTCTCTGATACCAACCCTTATCTCTTTGTGAGCAAGTATTCTAAATTTCCAACCATAACAGCATCGATAGCATCTTGTTTTCACAATGCTTTTGAGACTACATAAAATTACAATATGAAACAGAGCTTATAACCATTTATACAACACCAATATATCCTTGAAAATTAACTGAATATAAAATACATCAATTTTTTTGAAGAACAAAAAAAAAATTGAGACTTCGGATAAGATCAGTCTCACACGATCAATCTGCTGTGTTGTCAATGTGGTCTTTCCTTTTCGGCCTGCTCAAATCACTGTAATAATTCTCTAGGGCGGTGGACTTTTCTTGGCAGCATTAGAAATAAAAGGCAAACTTTTTACCTTAATACCGGCGGGATCCCTTTCCTAATCAACCTATTCAACGTGGTCGGAGAAATTAGAGAGCAGGAGATACGTTTCAGAAGCTATACACCGATACGACTCTAGATTAGCTTTATTGTATCTTCTTGTGTAACAAACTAATCCAACACTGATACGACTGGATCAAACCTTAAACCCATGGATTAACATTTCGACCAACTGCAAGTAATAGTCAAACAGTACATATGAGTGACATGAGTTAGTATAGTTTATCGTTATTGGTTCTGGTGTTTCAAAAAAAAAATTGTTCCTAAAGAAAAAAAGATTGTTATTGGTTCTTACCTTTGTCCCTATTTGAGATAGTTTCCTTTAATTTCCTTTCCTGAAGCTTTGGTATTGACGATTGTGTTGAATCTGCAAAAAAAAAACTAACTCTTGAGTGGCGTTAGTGATTAAATGTGGATCCGTCGTATTCATAATCTGACCGGAGAATGCAAAGCGGCGTCGTAGGAGGAGACTGCAGACTCGAGGAAGAAAGAAAAACTCATGGTTTATGAGACCATGATAAGCTGATTTAAAGCTTCAGATCGGCAGACGTTTTGGAAAGATCGACAGATGAAAAAAAGCCCAAACCTAAACCAAACAAAACCCACACACCTAAGTCCATTCTAAACAAATTTTAAGCCCATATCCAAAAATGAAATGTTTTGATTGGTTGAATATTTTTGATGACGTGGACAGCTTAGAATTTGAGGGTATTCCCCTTTTAGTATTGTATTGATTGACAAATTATCATAAGAAATGTATAAATGCACCATTAATTTTAAGTCAAGTTTCTGTGTTCTTGTGATATACGTACAAACAAATTTTTAGTGTTAAAATCATTCTAAAAATTTTCATCATGGAGCCAAAACAAAAATTTTTAAACTAAAATTGGAGCCAAACTTAAAATAAATCATGATTATATATTGACTGAGCACAGTCAAGCGGATCACAATTTCCCTGATGAATTATAATTTTGATCTAAATCTTCCATTTACAAGTAATGAAAGTGAGTTTTTGTTTGATCTAAATAAAACTCCTACTGATGAAGAAATAGTTGTATTCAATAATGAAGATGATGTTGCTAATGCGATCGATGAAATTGTCTCCAACGATTGTTTTAGCAAAACAGATTCAGGTAAATTTTTCCATTCTACGGAGTAATTCTTTTTCTCAACATTTTGCTGTTCTAATAACGATCAATAGTGTTAAATAAGATTTGACTTTTAGTTATATTTGTGATTTCTGTACACAATTTTGCATAGACTAGTCAACAAAGGCTGCTATTTTTGTTTGTTTGTGATGTGTATGTTCAATTTGATTTAAAATTACTCCAGACATTTATTTCTACTTGTCTCTATAGTTTTCTTAATACGGAGTATATGAATGAAAGTTGTGTATGTTTATATGAACAAATATACATGTGTCGTTCTTTTAGGTCAGTCTTGCAAATATTTTTTGGCTAACCATTTCTATTTTTATATTAATATGTAGAGATTGATGATCAAACAGAGCTTCCAAACAGAAAAATGTTGAATATCTCCAACCCAGAAAGATGGGCAATATATAATGCTTTGTTGGAGAGAAGTCAAAATGGAGAACTAGAGAAAAATACTACACGGGAAGTTTCTGATTTGTTTATGGTACCTATCCGAACGGTGCAAAGGATCTGGAAACAGACTAAAGACACTTCAAATGATGAAGAAGTCAATGTATCACACAAAAAAACCGGACGCTGTGGTCGTAAGAAAATCCAACTTGATTTGAATCAAGTTATGGAAATTCCGTTGCGCAAGAGAACGTCACTACGGTCGCTTTCAATGGGTTTGGGCATTGCTACTTCGACATTACATAAACGTGTCAAGGAAGGTACGATTCGACGTCATACTAATGCTATCAAACCAAGTTTATCGGATGAGAATATAAGAGCTAGATTGAAGTTCTGTTTGTCTATGTTGGAAAAGGACTCTCTGGTTCATGAACCAAAATTCATTGATATGTACAGTATTGTACATATCGACGAAAAATGGTTTTACATGACAAAGCAAACAGAGAAGTATTATTTACTTCCAGAGGAAGAGGTGCCTCATAGAACTTGTCAAAGTAAGAACTTCATTACGAAAGTTATGTTTTTAGCAGCGATGGCTCGGCCAAGATTTGATGATGAAGGGAATGAGACATTTTCTGGAAAAATAGGAGTATTTCCTTTTGTCACCCTCCAACCAGCTCAAAGACGAAGTAAGAACAGAGATGCTGGAACTTTGGAGCTAAAAGCATTAACCTCCGTCAAAAGAAAAGATATAAAAGCGTATTTGATTGAAAAGATTATTCCGGTAATCCATGAACGATGGCCAATTGAAGATCGGGGGAAGACTATATTCATTCAACAAGACAACGCACGGACACACGTTGAATGCGATGACAAAGAGTTTCAAGAAGCTGCGTCTAAAAACGGTTTTGATATACGTCTAATGTGCCAGCCTCCAAAATCACCCGATCTAATTTTAGATCTTGGTTTTTTCAGTGCGATCCAATCACTACAATACCAAGCATGTCCGACTACTGTAGAAGATCTTGTGCATGCCGTGGAAGATTCTTATGAAGAATACTCTTCCGAGAAGGTAAATTATATTTTTTTGACTCTTCAGACTTGCATGAAAGAGATCATGAAAGTTGGAGGGAAAAATAACTATCAAATTCCACATATGAAAAAAGCTGCGCTCGATAGAGAAGGTCGCCTTCCTCTTCAAATAAGCTGTGATGTTTCACTAGTCCAAAGTGTAATGGATACACTAGCTTCATCTTCATGAGTTAGTTATTTAAAATTGTTGAACTATCGTTGGAGTCTTTTTGTTTGTTCAGATTTCTTGTAGTTTTATTATTTATTAATGTTTTCAAATGAATAAATTTTTGTTATTTTTTTTATTAACATAAAATTGTTTTGTGAATAATAACAACGACAAGACCAAAAAGTAGAGCAAAATGATTAACAGAAAATGTAGAATTGTGAAATTATATTTCACATCTTATATATTAAAACAGAAGTCACAACCTTGATTCATGTGTGATTTTTTAAAAAAATGGACCTAATGGACCTATTCATAGAAATTCATATTACATTTTAGTTCAGACTAATAATAAATAAAAATTTTAAAATATTTTAATCATAATATCTTTTGATATCTTTTCATTTTAAATATAAATATATTTATTTTAAAATTCTAACAAATCTGTTTAAAAAGATTTTTACAAGATCTTCATTTTCAAAATTATATTTAAATATTTTTGCTAATTTCGAAATTAGTTTAAAATATTATTATACATTAATATATTCAGTTATATAAAATTAATAATAAAAAATGTATAATATTTTATTTATTATATAATCATAATCAATCATATTAAAATAAAATTATTATATTGAGCTAAATATAATAAAATTGTATTAAATTTATATATTTATATATTTTATTTTCGTAATTATAAAATATTTATGTTCAAAAATAAAATCTAATATGTTGGTAAGATGGGTTAACATTATCAAACTATATAATACATGTATAAAAATTAACATATATTTCTTTAAAGTTAATAATATAAAATCTTTGTAACTACTTTAATCATAATATATTTTCATTTTAAATATAATATATATTTATATATTATATTTTAAAAATTCTAATAAATCTGTGTAAAAATGTTTAAAATATAACTTAATGTATTTTAAGTTATCGTTTAAAAATGAAAATAAATAAATTATATTCTATTTTATCTACTTTATAGTCATGATCATGTTAAAATATAATTATTATACTAAAATAAATATGATAAAATTATATTCAATTGATAAATTTATAAATTTTATTTTCATAAATATAAACTATTTATTTAAAATATAATATGATGATAGACCAGCTTAAAATTAACAAACTATATAATACATGTCTGAAAATTAACATATCTTAGACTTTTATATATACAATAATAAATTATCTAAAATGAATAAGCATAAAAATATTGGTAAAAAAAAATCCAGTTTTGAAAGACGGATCAGAATTTAGCATAAATTAAATACAAAATAATTTTTAAATATATTTTCTCATTAATATATTAATTTTCTTAATAACTAAATGCAAATACAATAAGATAATATATAATAAGAAGTGGTATACATACGATTTAAACAATTAATTAATTATAACATGTAAATTATAAAATTATTGTATTTGAAATAGTTATATAAATATTTAAGTATATGATTAACATTAAAAATATATACCACTTATGTTCTAAAACAATAATTTATATATAGAAAAATGAAAACAAACACCTGTGCGGTTGCACGGATCAAAATTTAGTCTATACTATTAAAAGGGAAGGAGTCCCAAAAAATCTACTTATAAAAGGTTGTTGGACCTATTTACTAGACTTCACTATTTTTTTGGTCTCACCTTATATTTCTCTAACTATACAATAATCAATTACCTTATATTTCGCTAACTATAAGATAATCAATCCTCTTATGTATTACTCAATTTACTATGATATACCAAAGATTTATACATCAATATTATTAATTCAGAATCATTACTATATTTTGCCTCTATTTTTTCTTGGAATATTACTTTCGTGGCACTATACCTATTTAAAAAAAAAACAGATTATTTTATAACTGATTTAATAATCATACAATCCACGATCATTTTTCTTTAACAACAACAGTTACTATAAAAACATTTAGATTTATTGGTAACTAAAATCTGAACAATACCATATTTTTAATTCATATTAAATGTTTTATGACCCAAACTAACATAAAAACATGATGCAAGTACGGTTAACAGAAAGTTAAAAACATGATACCATTCGACGGTCAAAACATATTAACTTCCAATTACGATACTAACTTCACAATACAACAAAAAGCTTAATTATATTTCAAAATTATAGCTTTTTCCTTAAAAACCTTTCTAGGTTATTTTTGTGATGGAAATCTTTTACAACTGGGTTTATTAGGAGAAAAAGTTTTGTATAAATATTTTCTCAGGAAATTATAGCATTTTAGAATTTTTTTATGTTTAAATAAAATATTTTATTTATTTTTTAACATTTATAGTTAACAAAACTATACTCAACTTAATAATAATTTTATTTCTAAAACTCGAAAATTTAATCTTAAAATAGTCATTATAAAACCTATAAACTAGAATGTATAACATAAAAACAATGTAGTTTATTCAATTTTATATCTTAGTAAAATTTATATGAGAAATTTAATCAAATTTTGTAAAATATTATCATGTTATTTTAGTTTTTACCATGTCATCTGCTATAGATCACGAGTTAATAGGAGTTTTAGATTTTAAAGGATTTTAAATAATGTATTTTTTTATTAAATTGAAACTAGATTATATACGGTGACTGCATTTACTGGTTTGACTGTAGATACCAGTTATTGGTGTTTTGGTTCCTTTGAAAAATTAGACTGAATAATGAGGACTTATTAAGATATTTTTTTAAATATTTGAAAAAATGTTTGAGTAATTTGTTTTTATTGAATAATTCAGCTTATAAATAGTATATTTAAGATATTTGGTTATTTAGAAATTACATATAATTAATATTTGTAGGTATATAATTTGTATTTTAAAAATTCAGGTATCTATTTATCTTGGTTCTAGAGATATATGATATGTTCGGTTATTTATAAATTTTGGTTCAGGTTTGGTTTCATTTTTTCAATTTGGTATGGGTTGATTATTCGGTTCCGAATAATATGTCCAAACTTATAAACTATCTTATATAAAAATTTATATTAAAAATTATAAAATTCAAAAAATAAATCCGCGCTTTCTAAGCGCTGATCAAAATCTAGTATTTATTCTTACGGAATTACTGGAACAATAGAATAAAATCTAGATTTAAAAAAAATGTGGGAGATAAATCTTCAATATTTCTAGTATGACTTCTTCAGTTGCTATGTCAGGGTGAAGCTCCCCTTCATCATAGAAGAACAACTTATTCAAATCGAAGTCGCGTTTGACACGGTAGAAAATCTTGTAAACCGGCAGATCATCTTTATCTTTAGTCTCCTCTTTCTCTTTAGTATCTTTTTTTCTCGTTGATCTCTTCAGTTTTCATTTTTTTTAGTATAAACTTAGTGGAGAGAATAAAACTACCAGATGGATTATATAGTGGAGAGATGAAGTTTTATGATTAATTTGTGTGTTTACTCAGTTGACTGGAAATGTGCACTTCTTGTAAAAGGTGTCGATTACGAGTTAATTTCAATGAAACTTGAACTTGTTGACTAAAAAATTATGTGAAATGCGTAAGGGTAGAAGAAGTCTTTTATTGATATATTATGCATTGGTTTCAGGAAACGTCAAATATTTTGGTACAACAAAAAAGTCTAAAACGTCATGTATAAACGAACGGAGGGAGTATGTTTCATTTAATATTATATTTATAATTTACCCGCATGCAAACAAATATACAATTTAATTTTAATGGCCATCGCATATAAATTTATATTGATATACTAAAATTTCTAGCTATAATCCGTACTTTCTTACATATATTTTTTTTACTATGCCTTTAATTTTTATTATGTCTACATATTAAAAATTATAATACTTTAATAATCTCTTCGCTCCGTGCAGGGTGCGGATTATCACCTAGTTATTATTAAGAGAAAACTGCACATGAAATCTAAAGCTAAACATGTTATTTTATGAAGCACAAAATGTAGCGAGCACCGGAACTTAGGTGCACCCGTGTGCAGAGGATCAAAGCTCTGCAAATCTCTGGAGCCATTTCATTTCCGCTGTAGCAGACAAGTCGTCGTGGAGGCAAAAACCCTTTTACTTCACTTCTCCCCGGCGATCAAAAATCTTGACGAAGAAGAAGAAGATGGCGACATCTTTGTCTAAACTCCTAACCAGATCGAAAACTCACAGCCACATGTTCTCTGCCACAACCACTATCTCTACCTCCAATTCCATCCAGAGACAGTTCTCCGCCGTCGCCGACTCTTCTTTCTCCACCTCCGCCGCGATTGGAAGCCAAACGAGTCCCCCAGCTCCAACGCAAGGTATGTTAGTCAACCAACTATGTCTTCCAATGCTTGAGCTTGGAATCTAGAGATATTAAGAACCGTTTTTTAGTTTCAGACAACAAACGAGGGTCGAAGTGGACACAACTACTATTGTTCTTGCCTGGAGCGATTACCTTCGGCCTCGGTTCATGGCAAATCGTCAGAAGAGAGGAAAAGGTCGGTGTATCTTCTTCTTCTTCTTCACCTCTTTGGAATCAGTAAAGAGATCACCTTTATATATATTAGTGCTTTGCATTGAAGAGCTTCAGACCAATGCTTGTGGTTGTAGTGATGAGGACAGTAGTGAGATTTGTGTTGATCCTGGACACTCTCTTATTGAGTTTCTGATTAAACACGCACTGATCTATGTATAACCACTAAAGTTTTGTGCATTGCCATGTAGAGTAATTAATTTAGAACAAAACCTCAGATTCCAGCTAGAGTTTGTGTATTAGGTTAATGTTTGGCTCTTAGTAAGTCTTTCATGTAAAGTGATCTAATGGCACTCTTATAGACTCTGAATGCTTGAGCCCTAATCATACATTCTCATTGTTAGCTAGTGGCTACCGCTCCCATGTCTTGGTTTCTTTCCTTTTTATCTTCTAAAATGGTTGCTGAAGCTTGTACATTTTACTAATCGTTGGTGCTTTTGGCTTAGTAGAACCTAAAGCTTGATTCATTCCTTGTTAACGCAGATCAAAACACTGGAGTACCAACAACAACGGTTGAAAATGGAACCAATGAAGCTAAACGCGGACCATCCTCCTGATAAGAATCTGGATGCCTTGGAGTTTAGACGGGTTAGTTGCAAGGGCGTGTTTGACGAGCAAAAGTCTATCTATTTGGGCCCACGGTCTAGGTCCATATCAGGAGTAACTGAAAATGGGTACTATGTCATCACGCCTCTATTGCCAATCCCTGGTGACCTGGATAGGTGAGGGTAATGATCCTTTCTCCTTGCTTTTTCTTCTTTTTTGTAACCCCTTTGCCTATACTATTGAACATATCAGACTTTTGTGTCAACCGTATCAAAGTAAAAGTAGGGTCTTATCTTTCTGTATTCTCTGTTGGTTGTGAAATTATCGAAGTACTGTAGGATATAATAGGCCATTGGTTCTCTAGTCATACTCTCTATGAATGAAATACTAAGATCATTGTTATACGGCATCTTACTAATGGAGAGTTTGAGAATTAATTAGACATATATTATTTGTGTTTTGCTGAATTGTCACTTAAGCTTTGATTGCTAGTTTTAGTTCTAGCTTTCATCTTTTTGGCATTTCCTTAAGTTTGGATTGTTCTTCTCCCTTGTCAAACTAGCATGCAGTCGCCTATTCTTGTGAATCGTGGATGGGTTCCTCGTAGTTGGAGAGACAAGGCACAAGAATCTACCGAGTCAGACTCCGTTACAAATGATTCAACCATAGCTAAACCACTCCCCAGTGAGCAAAATTCATGGTGGAAATTTTGGTCTAAGACGCCAGTGATTCCCAAGGTTAGTCTTGTTCAGAAACTTGCTTTGATTCGCCTATTGAATTTTTAGCTATCTGCAAAGATTCGCTCTTTTTGTTTTGCGTCTTTTATCAAATCTCTTACATACGTTATGCCCTGTGAAAATTTAAATCTTGCAGGAGCATGTGTCCGCGGTTAAGCCTGTAGAAGTTGTTGGTGTGATCAGGGGAGGGGAGAACCCGAGCATATTTGTTCCGGCCAATGATCCAAGCACAGGACAGTGGTTCTACGTAGACGTTCCTGCAATGGCTCGTGCCATAGGTCTTCCTGAGGACACAATTTACGTAGAGGACGTTCATGAGGAGATAGATCGGAGTAGACCGTATCCTGTCCCGAAAGACATCAATACCTTGATCCGTAGTAAAGTCATGCCGCAGGACCATCTCAACTACTGTATAACATGGTAACTACAATACAGATACAAGAGCTGTTCTTGGTATTGTTAGTCTTTAATTGGTGTTATGGATTAATGAGAAAGAGATTGTGCTTGTGTGTAATGATGAACAGGTACTCTCTCTCGGCGGCTGTGACTTTCATGGCTTACAAGAGGCTCAAGCCAAAGGCTACCCGCAGATAAGCTTTTCTTTGATCAAATCAGGCCTCATTCTTTTTGTCACACCGAAATAAAAAAGTTATGATATTGTGATAGGTTTTCGTAGTTTTTCTTCTTCTGTGATGCGAAGAAAGGTCGAACTAGAAGCCATCAGCAAAACTTTATGTTAAATCTTTGTATTACTAATTAAAAAAAAACACCATTTGCTTGAAGTTAAAATTGCGGTTTATTAGTGTTTATTTGATTATATATATACTACTTTAGTTTGTCTTGGAAGACTAATGAACTCTTATTGTGTATGTTAATTTCTTTGAGTGTGACTGGATGTACCTTTTAGAGTAAATCTTTACTCTGCTATTAATTTTTACTCTGAAATCAATTTATTTTTGCCAATCAAGTGAAAAAAGTTTTCTGCCTATCTATACTATTATTTGCGAAGTAAATTTTTGGAATCGAGCTCTCACGTTAAAAGTTAGAGCGGTTAATATCTATAATATCCTTAATGAATTTTATATATAATTAATTATATAATCAAAAACGAATTTTTATTAATAATATTAACTTTTTTAAAAATAAGATAATTCTTATATATTGTGTTGTTATCTTAAAACATATTTTTCAATTATAAAATTTAAAAATAAACTATAAAACAATTATAATAAATTCAGTGGTTGAAGTCAATGTTATCTTTAATAAATTTTAATTAAACACATATATTTAATTATATTTTTGTCATATATATATGTTTGATTTAATTTTTTTGAAAACATAAATAATAAGTTATTATGCTGGTTTTTGAATTAATAAAAAATAAACTAATAAATATTTGTAAAACAATTAAGCCCGTATATGCGGGCAAGACACCTAGTTTATTCTGAAATTGGAGGAAAATTAATGAAGAGAAAAAGACTAGGATAGCACCAAACCAAGTTTTTGTTCCCAAAGTAGCACTCAAGACTCAAAGTCACAAAAATAGGTTTCATTAAAGAGGTAAATATACACTTATACCCTTTGGGTTAATTAATCCAAACCTTAGGGTTTAGAGTTAAGGGGTGGGGTTTTGGAATTAGGGTTTAAAATTTTATAAAAAATAAATACTAAAATAAAAATAAAAATTTTAGTTTCAAAAAGTATTTTTAAATTATAAAAAGAAAATTTGAAAAAAAAAAGTTTTAAAAAAAAAATTTCAAAATAAAAATTATAAAAATTTCGAATCTGAAAACATATAATCTGACACTATAAAATAAATTTTTTTATTTTTATTTTTTTATTTTTATTTTATTTTATTTTATTTATTTTTATTTATTTATTTAATTTCAAACCAAGGGTATTAGGGATATTTTACCCTTTAATGAATGTCATTTTTGTGACTTTCTCATTCTAGTACTATTTTTGAGACATAAACTTCAAAAGGTGCTATTATTGACAATTGCCCATTAATGAAAGTAGTATAACTTTTCCCTCCACTTAAAAAATTTACTCCAATTTTTTAAAATTAATTCTCTCTTTTCACCTCATATTTTCACCATTTTACTCTGAGTAACCAGCGGCACTCTTTTCTTTGGGTTTTAATTGTACTAAAATTTGAATATTCCACTGTCGATGCGATCTTTGCTGCAATGTCGTTGACTCTTTCATTGTACTTTTCTAATCTATTGTTATTTTTGGTTTAATGATAGTTCATCAATGTTTAAAGACGTTTACTTTTGTTTTCTTCGAAAACAATCAAACCAGTGGAAATGTTACAAAGCCAATCAAGAAACCTATAGGAA